>NC_134024.1:20549157-20849157 GCF_040712315.1 Castanea sativa | reverse complement strand
TTAGGGATCTCATCAAGAAAGGCCTCCACATCACTTTCTGGAGAGAAAGCATCAGTTTCTATGGGTGTTGTCCCATCCAAAGCCGCAGATATTGGATCCAAATGACTTTCATTCCCAGTCACAGACCCCACAAGATTCATATCACCGATTTCTGCAGTGCTTTCTGGCAAGATTCCTCGCATTGCAGTGATATCGGGCAAAATAGTCTCTTCTTGAGAATTATGCACATTCAGTTTTGAGAATTGAGCAGTTTTAGCATGATCAGGCACTACATAAGAGGAAGATTGAATATCAGGAATGGAAGTAGACGGACAACTGACAGGGAATCCCGCCTTCGCTGGCACATATGACTGCCCAGACATAGGTGGAACTTCAGAAAGGGTCACTCCCGACACTCGACTTGAGGAGCATCCACTGTCAAATGTATGAGTAGGAGCATCATCAATCAGGAATGCATCAGAGTTGTTCGGCAACGGTTCCACCCTAGGTGTTGCATTTATCTTCAAGATCTGCTGCAGCAATGCTTTAGCTGCCTCATTTATGGAAGGCTGATACTTGACAAGCCGTCCATCAGGAGCATTAGTGTGATGCTCACCAACTGCACTTTCTTCTTCCTGCCCAGATAGTCTCCTTTTTTTGCTCACTGCGGCAGTGTTCCTATTGTTTTCATTCTGCTGCTGTACAATCTGGGCTAAGAAGCCAGGACTCTTCAAAGCCTTTGCAAGGAAAGCCATCATTTGTTGTTGTTGCTGCTCCATTACCTGTACACGTTGCCCCACATTATGCAACTGGTTATCAGTTGTTTGCTGTTGCTGCCTCAACCTAACAAGTTCCTGCATTAGAACATTCTTGTCCCTTTTAAGTCTTTCAACCTCTTCCTCAAGCCCAAATTTCCCCACCTCAACACATGCCCCAACCGAGGAGCTCTGCACTTTAGGTTGTTCTTGATGACCAGGTACATGAACTGGTTTCCGCCTACTAATACTCTTCAAAAGGTGTGTTTGACCTCTCAAAAACCTCTCATTTGCAAATTCATAGCGATCTGGGTCAACCTTCTTAAAACCCTGTGTAAGCAAATGAAAAAAAAAAATTATACAAATAAAAACAGAAGTTAAAAACCAAAATTGTTCAAACTATTCAACAAAAATGTTGACTAAGACAACAATACACCTCAAACATTGGAAAATCACATGAAACAAAGTCATTGTCCTCAATTACATTTGCCATCAAAATGTTTTCCCCCCGAGTATTTTTGCCCAAAACAAATGGAGCCTTAGATAATTGGCAGCCTATGACAACAAACACAGCACACTCAATGGGTAGATATGAAACCATTTAAGTATCCCATAATTTCTGAATTACTATTCTTAAATGGGGGTGAGAAATTGTATAAGTATGTTCAATGGTTTCTGATAAGGCATAAAAATTTTCAGATTTAGAGGGCGTTTGGTTTCAGCGTTTTGGCGTCTGCGTTTAGCCCAAGCGCATTTTGCAGTTTTTTTTCTTTTCTTTTTTTTTTTTAGCCGCACTTGTCGTTTCACCTTTTTTTTTTTTTTTTTTTCTGCAGCACGCGTTTCTGGGGGACAAACGGCTACTGTTCATGAACAGTAGCCGTATATTTCTGACTTTTCAGCCACTTTCTTCCGTAAACAGTGCATTCGTGCACTGTTCACGGACCCACAAATTTCATTTTCAGCCATTTTTTTAATTAAAAATGGGTCTCACAATACTATTCACACATTTAAAAATTATTTTACTACAGTGTTTTCAGTTTTCAGTTTCTGCAAAATAAGTTCTATCCAAACGGACCCTTAGGATGCTATTCAAAAGTGATTTCACAAAGAACTAGAGAGAGAGAAAGAGAGAGGGGGGGGGGAGAAAAAAGAAATAAAAGATTGACAAGACATAATTTGACATTGTTAGAGCCTGAGGTTCTGCAACACCAAAGTCATATCGCATATACTGTATTCTTACTTATGAAAATTGTATTATGTGATTCAAAAAAAAAAAAAAAATTGAACAATGTTCAATGTATGAAGAGAATAGGGCAGTAGCTCTTCTTTTAGGGTGAGTTTGGCATTAGCTTTTAAATTTTATGTATAGCTTTTTAGAACCTCACTTTTTCACCCTTTCTTTTTCACTTTTCTCCACTTTTTCTTACTTTTGACAAGGTACAAGTATACTTTAGCACACAAATTTCTAATATTGACAGAAGATGACAATGAAAGATTCAATAGCATGCATTTCCATGTCCGACCTACTTTCTACACTCCAGAGCACAAGCATAAGAATTAAAAGAAGCATTATTCAACATCTCATAAAACAAACAAATATGCCCTAAACAATGTAAATCACCAATCGAAGATTAACTTGAAATTATATATCAGATTAACTAAAAATATATAGACTAAACCTAGTTCTACTTAAAAATAAAGCTAAATATGCAGGCTATCTTTCCTTCTCAAAAGAAATGAGCTAATCTAGTGCACCTTTCATCCAATAAACTTTATTGATCAAACATACAGCTGTAGAAGCAGTAGCCTCAGTTCATATGATGCCAATCCTCTGGTAACTTTCTCATTAACTTTCACTAACCCTTCCCACTCCCCACCCCCTCCACTAAAAGACAGGAAAAAAAATTATTTGTAATTGTGGACCGACATAGAAAGACACCTTCCTCTCTCTCCATGTAATTGCAAACCCTCTCTTGATGGAAAGACACCTAGTCCGAACAACAAAGAGTACATCTAAAATTTTGAATCACAACATACACTGACGCACATAATTTGCATACTCTATGATATCTAAAAAATGGATGTCCTTGCAACTTCCCAAAGAACTAAATCATCCTTTATTGCGATGGATACCTCCAACTTACCAATTATGCAATGCACCATAGCAACAAAATGACAAACAACAACAACAACAACAACAACAACAACAACAAAAAAGAAGTCAAAAGTAAATATAACTATATTATTTAAGAATAGTAGATATATACACATTCAACACCTGATGTATTCACTGTGGAAAAATATAATATATATTTGGTGAAAATTTGAGTTCTCTTTGCTAACTTACAATGAAAGACTCAGTAATAGACAACACTTGAGTTTTTGCCAAGTTAACCCAAAATTGCCCAAGTCGAGTATACCCACACAGAGTATAAGCTGACCTGCAAGTTTGAGATCATAAATTAATTAACTAACATGCTGCACGCATTTGTTGAAAACATAGTGATATTGGGTAAGTGCAACAAATGGATGTAAAAATTCTAACCCAACGCTGTGGTTGAATGATTCAAAAGAAAAATATTCTAAAATAAGCAAAACAAAATAGAAAATTTTTTTTCTTTTGTAAAAAAATTAATTATGAACAAAATTATAGTTATAGATTAGTCAAGGGGATGTTGCCCATAAAATGAATGGAGCACAACATCATGTTTGGCCATGGCATGCCTATTAGAAGAAGATGACATTACAGAGATTACTTCAAGGAAAATGGCGCTGTATATGGTGAAAATAAAGAAAAAGAATTAGCAAATATTAGGAGGGAAGTGTAGGGTGCAAAAAGAGTAAAAAGAATTAAAAATCCACCATGAAAAGTTAGATATAAGACCAGTTATGGACAAGAAAGGCAAAGGTTGGAGACAGTGATGGTAGCAATAGTAATAGTGGTTGTAGGCAGGCTGCAAATATTTTGGTAAGTCACATGTACCCAATGGATCTTCAACTTGCAATCTCATACTCCATCCATTACTATCATGAGAAGAGGAAGTCATTTGAGTTTGGACTATCGTGTGGGCAGAAATTAATTAGAAGCTTTTTTTTTTTTTTTTGATAGGCAGATAGTGGGGGAGGAGGAGGTGAAGTTCAAACCACAAACATGGGACACCACAAAGGATGCCATTATAATTAGGCTATCACTTGAACCCCAATTAGAAGGAAATTTTATCATATTGACACATTTAAATATAGAATTAAATAAGAAATTGGAACCTTTAGTTCCATCCTATCCCACAAGGATTGGAAAATATTCCCTACCATTCAACGCAGAAATATATAAACACAGTTTATTACTCCAAAAAGCACTTCACACCCCGCCTTCCACCCCCAATTCCTTCATCAAAGTGCACCCCCAAGGTCTTACTATTTTTTTTTGGGTAAGTTTTGCCCGAAAGGGGTGGGGGGATGGGAATTCCATGTGGTCCAACTGTGCTAAGGTTTTACAGTTGCCACATGAGAAATAAGAACAATCAGAACAGGTACATACCTTTCTACTACAGTTCCTTAAATGTCTAATATTTAAATCCAATGGGACTTGTAACCTCATACATTTCCAAAGGCCTAATTGCTCTTGCAATCAATTTTCCTAAAATTCACTCCTCAAATAGAAACTCTACTCAATAGAAAACATATTAACCCATTAATATCATACTCAGCCATAAAGGCTTGTCAACTAAAAAAGGTCTTTCATTGTGACCTTCACCTCAAATCTAATTTATAGCATAAAGAGACTAACCTGTAAACTTCTTCCAATTCACCACTTATTATTTCACTTTCCATAAACTTAACCCTATGTTTAGATGGAGGGAGAGGAGAGGACTCCTCTCCTCCATCTCTTCCTGTCCCAAACTTATCCTATCTGTTTTAATCCAATTCTCATAGTCCCTGAGTTTAGTCCATTACCAGTCAAATTTTTCTACTATGAAATCCCACCACACGTTGCCAATTCCATGGCATACATAAATATTAAAATTTCCTCATTTCAAATCCTATCTTTTTGTGTATTTCAACTAATCCATCTTAGCATTCTCATTTAAGCTACACTCATTTTATGAATATGTTGTTTCTAAACATCCCAACGTTCAGTAACATAAACCATAGCTGGCCGTATAACAATCTTATAAAATCTTCCCTTTAACTTAATTACTATTCACACTCCTAATGCACTTCTCCACTTCATCCACCATACTCTTATTCTACAATCACACAACACATGGCACATTTGATAAAGAAACAGATAATTTCTGCCAAGCTACAGACATTGCTTCAATAACATTTCAAAAAGTACCCTTTTTATGTAATATGACAAACTCTCAAACTAATCCCTTAAATATTGGTGCCACACTGGTTTATGATTCACCAATTTTCGGGCGGGGGGTCGGGGGGGGGGGGGGTTGGAACGTTTGTGGAGTTCATATTTTCCATTGCCCAAATTCTGAACTGCCAAACTGATAGCTTAGTCCTTGACAATCCAACCATCTCAGATCTTTTAATGTAACCTTTTGTGAACAAAAGAAACAAACTTAAAACAGAACTTCAAAACTGAAATGTGTTGTTTGTTTCCAGACTTCCAGCTAAAGCAATTTATTTATGTTCAGAATCATATAAACCTAATCATCCATAAGTTAATGACCATGACTCCAAAACACAATGAAGAAAATCATTGTGTTTACATTGGTCATACTTGAAAATATTTTTAAACAAAAGGCAACCAATAAAAATAAAAGTATTTTTATTATATAAAAAAAAAATTAATACTGTGATATCTGATATCAAAGGCCAGAAGCCCACATCTTTGAATTTTGTGATTCTTCTATCATAATAAACTCATGATATACCATAATCGGTTGTATTACATCTGGGTCTTTGATAAATTCTTTATTCACCATTACAACACAATCAAGTCATTTACATCCCAACAAACCACAATTCACATACAAACATAGATCATTGTCAAAATACAACTACGCGTATTACACACCTATAAACCACAACTCACACACCCAAATTCTGCAATCCATGACATGACAGTGAAAACAAAGTGGCATTCACAGATTTTTGGGGTCAGCTATGATCCCCACCAAATTAGTTAGAGTCAACCACATGTACTCTTTTCCTCCATTCTATTCTATCTGAAATCATATTCTCTGTTACTCCCTCACAATTACAAAATTCAATCAAAATCCATGCAAAAGCACAAACATTTAAATAGTAGTGAGACCAAAAAAAAAAAAAAAAAAAAACACCCACAAACCAAAACATCCCAACAGCCACAGCATAAAAAAACACACACACATATTTAAGAGAGACCCCACATAAAAATAATAAATTGCCAGCATATAAACCAAAAACCCACCAAGAAACCACGATCGCAAAGCAAAACAAAGCCATAGAAACACAGATAGATAAGTTTAGAGATTTGGGAAAAAGAGAGAGAGAGAGAGCCACACATAAGTATTCAACTGGCGGATGAAGCTGGAGAAGTTTTTGTGCTTAAAGTGTTTGGGCAAAAGGTTAGCGGCGAACTCGTGAGCATTCCAAACTACAAAGCTGTTGTTGGCATTGCTCCACGACACCACCGAGTCGGTCTCAGGGTCATCCACCATCGCATAAAGCTTCTTCAGGAACGGTGGCAGAGTGTTGGAAGAGCTCGCCATCGATCCCTCATCATTTGCAGGACCTTCCATTGTTAGAGAGAGAGAGAGAGAGAGAGAGAGAGTAAAGGGGTTTTGTGGGGTTTGAGGGAATTGAGGAGGATAGAAATACTGGCACGTATGTATATTATTATTAAATTAAAAAGTGATCAACCGATATTTTTATTATTTTATTATTTTTATTTTTATTTTTTGAGATTATTATTATTATTATTAAATATTTATATTTATTTTTGTTTTGGGGAAAGCCGAGGGGTTTTTCGCGGTTGTGCCAGGGAGTAAGCAGAGCACTACTTGATTAATACAATTCTTTCTATTTGGAGTTTTGCTTTTGTTTTTTTGTTTTTAACTTTTTAAACAAGCAAAGTTCACTTACGACGGATTATCACTTTTACTATTTAATTACTAATTATTGTGTAATTAATTTTTTGTAGTGTTAGATTTATATTTCTTTTTTATTGTTTCAAGTTTTATTAGTTGATTCCCAAGTATAATTTGCCCTTTTTTTTTTATTTAAGCAATTTTACCCCACTCCAGGTATATTCATTTTTAATAAACAAAAAGATACAAAGATAAGGAAAGAGACGAGTACAAATAAGAAAAAGCTTACCAAATAACTTCCTATTTGAGAAATGAAATAAGAAATTGGCTTTCAAAAAGAAAAATTTGTTGTCATGGGTCATGAATGCTCCTTTCCTTGCTTTTGAATGCCATATTTTAGATATTTTTTCTTTTTTTCTTTGTCTTTTTATTATATTTTATTTGTTTCTTTTAATTTAAGTGAATTTTGAAAGTATAATCTCAATAAATTATGAAATTAATGGTGGGCCCTTTTTTCCCGCACAATACAATGGTTTATTTCAAAAAATACACGTATAGCGTCCAACTCACAAATAATAGCATGTAAGAAAAGTCATGACATGCAATTCCATACTCTTGTAAAAATTTCTATTTAAGCCGACAGAGCAAAGGAAAAAAAAAAAAATATATATATATATATATATCTGAATAATTCAAAGAAACTTTTCTTTATTTATTTTTTGGATCATCCAAGCATCACTTGTTAGTTCTTTATTTGTGGGGAAAAAAATATTAATTCTTTCTTTGACGGGAAAAAGTTAAAATGAAAAATGGTCAATGAGAAAGCTTTTGTGCAATTTTTTTTGAGTTTGCTTTTTTTTTTTTTTTTTTCTTTAAAGAAGGGTTTACGATGTGGACTAATCGACCTCAAGCACGTGACAATAAAGGCAATATACATGTACCATCAAGACTTACATAAAATTTAATTCAACACGTTTGTTATAAGGCAAAGGTTTTAATTAGATTGCATGTCACAACCTTAATAACTGGCCAGCATTCCCACTTTTCCACTACTCACCTAAGTCATTACGCTTTCAGTAAAATAATTTTTGGGTATTAAAAATTATGGTTTTTTTTGGTGGATACTATTTTTTATCTCTAACCCAAGTGTCTAGACTTATCTTACCCTTAAGTTGAGTATCATTTATTAAAGATTTAAATTACATATTTTTTTATTATATAATATGGGTTATAATTTTAAATTAAACCTTTAATTTAAAATTTGGTAATTGAACAAAAAGGTTTAAATAATTTTTAATTAATCTAATTAACTAAAAATAACAAAAATTTACATAAGTTAAAACAAAAGCCTATATAAATACCCAAAAAAAGTTTGATGTGAATTGTAAAACCTATACAATATACACTATATGAGAATTTTAAAATTGGAAAAGAAAAAAATTTAAAACAATGTTTGTTCCAACAAATTAAGCTATACATATAACTTAAATTAAGTTAGTATAGAATTCTTTCTAAAAAAAATATATATAAATATATATATATATATATATATATTATGTGTTCTGCATGTGAATCATGTGATAATGATTTCCATCAATCCATCCACAAAGTAGACTCGTGATGAAATGATTAATTATGTCATTATGTTTGATTTTGACCTAAACATCTTGGGTCTTTTTGAATTTTCATTTATTTTTATAAAAAATTCTTTAAAAACATTTGGAATTGGGCTCCGGTTCCGGGCTTGGATCACCAATGTTTTTATTTTACACCACGGCCCAGCCCCTTACTGTTTCACTTCTTCCCCTGAGTCTGACTCAGTTCTCAATTCTCTCTCATCTCTCTCTCTCTCTCACAGAGTCACAGGTACTGCCTCTCAACCTTGCTCAGCTAGTTTTTCTCATCAAACTTTTTACATTGCTTGTTCTTAATCATGGGTTTGCTTCTTTTTTTGTTTGTTCGTACAGTGTTTATTTGAAATAATATGTTTATATTTGCAAATTTGTATTGAGCAAATATAGCTTCTCATTATCATCAATATAAGTTATCTCCGGTGACCCATTAAAAATTGAGGAAAGTTTCCACCTTGAGCGTCACAAAAAACCTCACTGTAGTGAAGACAGACAGTGTGAACTTTTAGGAAGAAAAATTCTTAAATGTGGCAAGTTCCTCATTTGACACTAGTATCTCCTTAGTTTGTAAATTTGGGAACATTTTTCAATATTTCTTTTAGAATTGTATGTGTATCTTCCCAGATGCCAAATGGATATGTGTGTGTCTTTTTGGGATTTTTCTCATTGCAACCACTGTAGAGTGTAGATTGGTATTTGTTTTAGAAGTTCTAGTTTTGCTGTTTCAACATTTGCTCTCTGTTACTGCTATCATTCAAGCTTTACATCAAACACCTTGTATGCACTTCCTCACTTAATCTTGCTAGATATGTCTCCTTGCTTACCAAAAATTACCAACAATTAATACCTTTGTTGTATCCTTAGTAATGTCACAACACCAACCCTTTTGTCCTTTGAGTCTTTCAATGCCTTCTTTTTCTCTTCTTTGCTATACGGCACTCAACAAAATCATTCTCTCCACTGCTTAAAAACATCTCTCAGAATCTTTGGATTATGCCAATACACTCATTTTTTAAGCCTCATCCACTCATGGGTCTTATTTCTTCTTCTGGGTGTTGCCCTTCCACTTTCTATAATCGAGCTCTCTTATTGCTCTTACTGCGAGAAGTATCATATCAAAACTTTGATCTTGAAATTCTGGTTTTTGAGTCTCTTGTGGCAGCCTTTTCCCTGCTTTGCTCAGGGAGGTTGCAGAATGGGAAATTCCATGGGAGGATCTACGGATTGGTGTATTGTTTCATATGGTATTTCAAAGACCAAGAAAAGATGGTTGTACATAGTACCGGCCTTGTTGGTGGGATTAGTTTCATTGCGCTTTTGTCGTTGGTCATGGTGCTACTCTTGAGAACGTGTGATAAGGGCATTGCAACTAAAAGGGCTGCTCGTGTGGGGTTTGCTCCAAAAGGAGACATCTCTTGACTACTCAAGAATCTTGTTTATAATTACATGACAGGTCTTGGAGAAACATTTACCTATGAGCAGATGCTCCACTTCGCTGGAAATTTTAGTGAAGCAAATTTACCAAACATGGCCACTCTAGAGACCTTTTCCTGGGGTTTTTGGAAGGTGGGATTCTCATAGTCATATTAAAGTATATTTTCTTTCCTTCTTGTTAAGAAACTTGAAGGTGTTTCCAACAAAGGAGCTACTGCAATTGCACTATGGCAGTGACATCCTTTGACCGTTTGAGCCATGGTGCTTGCTTACTTTGGCAGTGACCTCCACCATATTTTGGAGCCATGGTGCTCACCATAAGTTGGAGCCATGATGCTTGCTAGCTTTAGAGACATGTTGCTCGCCGTAGTTGGTATCCATGGTGCTTGTTTACTTTGGAGCCATGGTGCCCTCTTTTTGGCAGAAAGTTTTGTGTTGTTTCCAGCTTTGTTTTCCGGTTTCCATCGGTTTGTTGGTGTTTGCCAGCTATGCTTCATTAGATCTATTGCTCGCCAGTCCATCTTTGGTGTTTTATGGTTTCTAGCTGCCGTTCTCTAGCTCATCCTAGCTGCAGTCATTGTTTTTTTCCGGCGTCTTTCCTTTTTGTCTGTGATAAGTGCTGCTTCTTGCCAGCTATCCCATCATCTCCTTCGCGTTGCACTTGATCATGGCATCTTTGAGCTCATATTGAGCCCTTCACTCCTGCTGGGCAGGATTCCTTCTTCATCACGAGTTCATCACTGGTTCATATGCAAGATGGGAGTCCAAATGTGTAAACACTATCTTGAGGGGGCCTATCAGAAATTTTACTTTAGATTAGCAAATGCATTTTGTAGATTGTATTTTTTTCTACACATTTTCCACATATGCTAAAAGTAGGTAGTTGGTTAGTCTTGTTTGGTTAGTTTTAGAGCACCTTCAATATTAATCAGAAGCTTGGGGATAATTTTCTAAGTTTTTCTAAAAAAACCAAATCTTAAGGGGATCTGGGAATATTTCAAATCTCCTTGTAATGTCATTGATTAAGCTAATTTTATCTTACGTATCAAAAAAAAAAAAATTAAGCTAATTTTATAAAGTCGGTTTTCAACACACATTTTTCTTTTTAAAGCAAGATATGAGCATTATACCTACTGCTATCCCATTGAACCCTTTTACCACCTGGGCAAAAGCTCACAAAGGCATTTTTCAGCTGGTCTCATTGAGCCTATATTTGTGAACATTGTACATATTTGCTTGCTGCTATACAGAATCTGTACACTTAGAAGTTAGAACTGATGATGCTGGTCTATTAGGTTTTGCTTTGAGACATTGTAAGCGATGGGATGTGATGTGTTGTTGCTATTTAAAACGTGCATGATCTGTGAAAAACAATTCTTGGTATTTGGACTTAAACCATGTCTTTATGTTACTATCAGTCTTACCTTCTTTTTTTGGTGGGTTTTGAGAGTCAAAAAGCTTCTCTCAATTAAGCATTGGGGGATTTTTAAGGGTTCTCAACATGCGTTGTTGAATAATGTAGCTAAGTTGGGAGCTTTATGTGTTTGATTTAATATAAAAAATCAGTTAAATATCATAAGCACGTGTCGTGATTTATGATATAATTGCTTTTCCTTGTATGAACTGCTAGGTGTTCTGTTTCAGTGACTTGCTTAAATCTGAATGGTTATAATTTGTTAAGCCACAAGAGACCGATTTTTAAGTTATACTTCGTTTTGGTTGACTCGACAGCAAACATGGCAGAAATAAGCCTGGGGATACTAATAGATATTGTGGATGAGGATTGGATGAGAGACACCTTGCCTAATGATGGTACTTTTTTCCTTCCCTCTCCTAATATGGATGTGCACATATCAAGTAAAAATATTTCTTCCCTATTTCTTTGTAGCCCAGTTGTTTGATTTTTCTTTTCAATTGATATTGCAGATCTTCCATTACCACCAGTTTTGGTTGTTAGAAATGATGACACTGAGGAATCAAGTATGTATTTTGATTAGATTACTCCCTCTAGTTAAGTGATACTAAATGGAGAAGTGGGTTTTTTGAATGACCATTTTATGTGTTTGATTTCTCTATACATCTAATTATGTTTCTAGTATCCATTGTTTTAAAAGTTAAGGTTCTGAGATATATCTATAAATTAAGTGGAATCTTGCTCTGTTTTGGGGCTGTGAGAACGGCAAAAGTGAAAACTTTGTGTTTTGATATAAATACTTCTGTCTGCTCTGATGTTGCTAATTTTTAGCATATTGCATTCATCAAATGAACTTTTTTTTTCCTAACTTATTTGATTTAGTAATTTTCTTTCTAATACCTTTGATTGGATCTGCTACATCGATCAGATCAGGAGACTCAACAGGTTGGTGGAGATACTTGGCATGATCTTGCATTAGGCACTCAATACAGCTCTCATGCCTCAGGAGGAGCATAAGCAATACTTTCTTTTGAAGTGGTTGGATCCTTTTCATTGAGAGATTTGATGTTCATGGCTCTCTTCCCTTGTGTGAGAACCCTTAGAATTTTTCATATAAAAGACTGTAGTTCTATTTTGATAATTATATGAGAAGACTTTGGTTATTAGTCCTTTTAGGAAGAGCTATGGTGAAGTGTCAATTTATACAATGTTCTCTTTTGCACTGGCACATCACCATGTATATATATGTACTTCTCTTCCCTGTCATGTGGAGTTCATCCTTAAGTTCCCTTCGTCTGCAGTAATATGAATTGCCCTGCTTGTTAAACAACTCAATTTGGTTCAATTTGCTTATTTACCTTAAAGAAATTTCATTATTTTAAAAACATGTCCTTTTGGTTTGGTTTTTGCCTCCATCTCTTCCTAAGAAGTTGCCTGATATTGTACATTCTGAAAAATCATGCCAGGATTCTTTTGGATTTAGTGTACGTTTGGGTGGGGCTTAAACGCCCAGCGTCTGCGTTTCAGCCCCAGGAATTTTTTTTTTTTTTTTAGTGGACGCGCTATGGTCACTGTTCATTGGCCATGAACAGTGATTTTAGGCAATGAACAGTAATTTTAGGTGTGAACAGTGTTTTTTACCCATTAAAAAATTATTTTGCTACAGTATTTTTCAATTTCAATTTTCAGCTGTATCCAAACGGACCGTTAGTGCATTCTAAGATAGCTGAGTATAATTTAGCAAGAAAGAAACCTGGGTGGGACAGAGCTGTAGCTGCTTTTCTTTTATAGAATGGACTCAAGGATTAATATTGCTTAAATCCTAATTGAAGGATCCAAAATATATTTCCATCCAAAACTATTTTATTCAATTGAATTTTATTTACGGTCAGCCACCTGTGATTTTTGAGCAACTTTGAAGAAGTTATCAATCATTTAAATTGAATAGTACTAGAAATATAATTTTTTATACAAAATATTTTACAAACTATTGACGTGGGTAGTGGTGATTGGTAAATAAAAAAGTGATGTTAATAGTTGGCTTAAGATAAGAACCAATATGAAGTTGGTCATATCAAGAATTTGGAAAAATGTTGTAAAATAGTTTATGGCTGTAGCATTACTCTTTTAAAATTGGTGGAATCTAAATGGTTATTTAGGGGAGCGGGGGGGGAATAGGTCTAAGATTTGGATATGTCTCCTGCAATCAATTTTCAAGATGGTGGGAAAGAGAAAAAAAGTAATTTGATTAATTGGATCATTGAATTTGACTGTTATTCTGTTTTCACTCTTTATGCTTAAAATAATTGCATAGAAATTACCATTACTAATTTGTTTTAAGCTGGACAAAAAGTTGGTTCATTAAAGTATATAAAAAAGGTCAAAAAGTTGGGTTGATTTTTTATTTGATTTTCCATTGATTTTGGATTTGATTTTCTTTGAATTTGGATTGATTTTGTGATTGGATTATCATGTAACGTAATGGGTTGTAATGGATTATCACTAACGAAGCGACTCCTGTTGGCTCCACCTTATCTAACAATCACAGACCCATATTTGAGGGAGTAGCTGAGTAGCAACTCATTAGTTGTAACAAAGATGACATTAAGCTTTTGTAGCTCAATTGGCATTATGACACTTTCCGGTATTTCCAAACATCCAAGCTCAAATCCCCTACACCAATAATCAAATTGTCCAACAAAAAAAAAAAAAGTTCAAATCTTTTTCTTTTTTTTTCTTTTGAGATTTTTTTTTGAAATCTTAATTAACTTCTAGGGTACATTAATTTGGTGTTTTTTTTTTTTTTTTGGGTTATTGACTCCTCTTTCACAGCGTGGTACTTGCTTGCTACTCCCTGGCTCTACAGCATAATATAATTTGATAAAATTTTATTTTTAAAAAAATTAATAATTAAATAGCTTAATGAAAAACCATAGGCATTATTAATGAAAAAATTAATAATACAAGGATGTCAATGTAGTATTTCTAACTATAGGCATGCTGTAAGGAAACCGTCTGTATTGGAAATTGCTCAAATTCCTTAATGAAATCTTGCAGCCAAGGAATGTTACCATCATCGGCCTAGAAGGGACTGATCTTGCCCAAATATGTGATTTTCACAACAGGGATATACAGAGCATTTTGAAACTAAAATCTTTCCCATTACATTTTTATAATATGCCTTAACTAGATCATTTGGAATATATTACTAAAACAAAGATCACTATAAATTATAATACGTCCCTAATGTTTATTTTAAATTTAAAATATTTATAGTGAACACTCAAAAAAAAAAAAAAGTACTCCCTCCGTCTTACTTTGTTTGTCTTCTATTCCATTTTGAGATGTCTTAAAATATTGTCCTGTTTCTAAAAATAAAAGTTATTAGTTTACTAATGTTCCTATTATACCCCTACTTTATTTTCAAAACTATTTGAAAAGAAAACTAACTATTTTTTTTTTTTTAAATCTATCTGATTGGGGCACTTTTTTAGTTGTCTCATTAAGAATAACTTTTTTTTTTTTTAAAAAGCTAATAAATTTATTTAAGGGTAGTTTTGTAAACTTATACATTTTTATAAGGCAGACAAAATAATAAATGATGTTCCCTTAAAAAGTTTGATTTTTCAAACATGACAAACAAAGTGAGATGGAGGGAGTATCATTTTTCCTGAAATCTGTGTTACCCTTACTAGCAACAATTTATTAATACTTGCAATTAAAGATCTAGCAGTACTCTAGGCATTACATAATCTTAAACAAACAATTGATTTCAGCAGCATACATTTGACAAGTTATATAGCATTCCAAACAATTCACTATATCCTTGCCTGTCCTGATGAGACTTTGTGGCCTTAGGAATGTGGATTTGGGGTTGATAACATTTGAGAAACCATGCGCATAGACGGTCTATATTTTGGGTTAGCATGCAATTGCCTGCTTTATGATGACTGTCAGTTGATTCTCAACCTCAAGAGTGGGAGATTGAAGACGCATGTCTAACAAATCTTTCAACAATAATTTCTCCCCCACAATTGAAGCAGATAGATTGGGGATCATTTCACCAGGATGTTTTCCTTTGATAACTTCAATAGTCAAAACTCCAAAGTTATAAACATCACATTTCTCAGTTATCTTCATTGTATAAGCAAGCTCTACAAACAAACAAAATATTATGTCAATATGTTCATATGCTACAAGGATTAAAAAATTGTAGTATATTACCTGGTGCAACATATCCATATGTGCCGGCAAGTGAAGTTCAATTGGATGAGTCGGGATTAAGAAGCTTAGCTATGCCAAAGTCTGAAACATGAGCTTCATATTGAGAGTCCAGCAAAATATTTTTGCTTGATATGTCCCTATGAACAATTGGTAATGAGTAATTATGGTGCATGTAAGACAAAGCATGAGCCACACCTTTGATGATATTCACCCTTTTATTCCAATCCAATTCTTTAGCTCCTTTATCATTGGTAAAAAATGTGTCCAAGCTACCCTTTTCAAGGTACTTGTAAATAAAAAACGAGTGTTGTGAATGTGAACAAAAGCCATACAATCTCACAATATTACGATGTCAGATTTCTATTAATGCCATTATCTCATTGAAGAACCCTTTTTGGTGTGCAATCTCACCGTCACACGAGGATGAGAGTTTCTTCACTGCCACTATGTGTCCTAATGTTAGACTTGCTTTATAAATGGTTCCATGTCCTCCCTTCCCAATGCAAAACATAGATTTAAAGCCCTAGGTTGCTTCAATGATATCCTTATACATTGCTCTTCCATCGAAAGTTGATATTGAAAGCACCTTTTCATTGTGCATGTTATTTGTTTGATTTGTATGTAGACGGTTCCTTTTTCTTTGTATAATGAAGAAAATTCCAAGGAATGCCAATACAAGTAGAAGTGTTCCTAAAAGAGGGAAAATGACTAACAAAATGATTTTGTGCCCCTCTTTAGGAATATGTTTTTCTTCCACACAACGTTGCAATCCTATAACATTTCTGCACAATCCTTTATTCCCTTCTAAGGCTTCCATTGGAATATTTTGAAATGATTTGCTATTGGGAAGAGGACCTTCCAACTCATTGTGGGATATGCTGACGTATGACAAGCCATGCATTTCTTCAAAAGCAATGGTAATTAAACCAAAGAGATTATTGTGGGAGAAGTTCAATAGCCCCAACCTTTGTAAATTGCCAACTTTTGAACGTATCTCTCCTTTGAACAAGTTATAACTCAAATCTAGTTGGGACAAATGAGCTAAATTACAAATTTGAACCGGAATGCCTTTGCTAAACTTGTTGCTCAAATTCAAGTAGTTAAGTTTCAAAAGGTTCTCTATATTTTTGGGGACTGACTTGCTAAATTTGTTAGTGGATAGATCTAGATATTCGAGTTTTGTTAATGATCCAAGCTCTACAGGTATATCCCCTGAAAGTTGATTTCCATTCAATATCAACTTCAACAAATAAGTTAACTTTCCAAATTCCTTTGGAAGCTTCCCAACTAATTGATTATAAGAAAGGTCTAGTAAATGGAGTTGAGATAAATTTTTTCAAGTGGCATGCCACCAGTAATATAGTTCCTAGCAATTCATAAGGTGGTTAGTTGTGGGCACCGACTCCAATTTTGTGAGATTTGACCATAAAATCTATTGTAACTTAGGTCCATGTACTGCAAGTTTCTATAGACACCAAAGTCTTCAGATAGGTTTCCAACGAATAGGTTTCTTTCAAGGCGAACTCTGAATAAGCTTGTGCAGTTTCTCAAGGTTTTTGGGTATTGAACCTAGATGCTGGTTGTTGAAAGCAACCAAGTTTTGAAGGGATCCACTTTGGCATAAGTTTTGAGGCAAAGAGCCAGTGAAGTGATTTGTATCTAGCTTTAGCATTGCTAACTTCATCAAATTCCCTATCTCTTGAGGAACCGAGCTAGAAAGTTGGTTATCATGGAGAATTAAAACTTTAAGTTGCTCAAATTACCCAATGAAATTGGAACAATACCATTTAAATGATTAATACCCAATTGAAGGCTAATTTAGGACTTCAAGTTTCTTAAGTCTTTAGGAATGGTGCCAGAAAGTTGATTGGCCTTCAAGTGTAAGATGGTTAGGTTGCTAAGAACACCTAACAATGTAGGAATTGAACCAGAAAGGTTATTATATCGAAAGCTTAAAGAGCAAAGAGACTTCAAATTCCCTATTTATAGGGGGATGGAGCCAGAGAGCTGATTTTGGTTCATATTCAACAATGTCAGCTTTTCAAATTTTCCAATACTGTAAGGGATGGTACCTATTAAACTGTTGTTACATATGTCAAGTTCAACTAAATTGGTAAGGTTTTCAATTTTTGAAGGAATGGGAGTAGAAAGCTGATTATCATAGAGGTACAAATAAGCCAAGATGCTTAAATTACCTAGAGATACAAGAATGGAACATGAAAAGAAATTCTCATTGAGATACACGTTAGTTAGGTAGCTTAAATTACCTAATGAAGCGAGAATGCATCCATGGAAATGGTTAGCAGACAAAGAAAGCTCTTGAAGAGTCTTTAGCTGGCCCATTTCTAAAGGAATTAAGACTGATTTTTATCTAGCTTCAAGACTTTAAGGTTGATCAGTAGGCCAAGTTATTATAGGATAGATAAAAATATATGAGTTTAGGCAGGTGACTAATGTCAATAGGGACTGTACCAAAGAGTTTATTAGAATATAGCTTAGTTTAGCCTAACCCATCAAGCTTAGCTCAGTATACTGTATTTGTAGTATTTTCATATTACTTGTACTTCACACATACCAAAGAGTTTATAAGGCTCTCTATTGTATAGTGTTATACACATAGAATATACATCAAAATACAGACTATTCAGTCTTTCTCTTTCTCATTTTATATTCTTAACATGGTATCAGAGCCATTGCTTTAACATTCTGGTACCTGTGGTCATCTTTAGCATTCTTCCGCTGCCCTTGCCTTCATCCAGTAGCCACTGTCAGAAGCGAGTTATCGCCGTCATGCCCACTGTCCCTACAATGCTTGGATCTCATCATTTTGTTCATCAAATTGTCAAAACAAAGGCATAATGTCTTAGATCAGCCAGTCTTGAGAAAAACCCAACCAAGAACAGCCTAAAATCACTAGACACACACCACCAGAAGTTTGTGGCTCATGAACACACGCTCCACGGGCTGCCAGAAGCCACACACGCTACAAGCACTAGTCACATCGCTGCAACGCCCCAACACGTGCCTGACTTGGTTTGCTTCACACCATGTCAGCCCTAGGGTGACAACATTTTGCCCACATTAGCGCCTCGTGTCATCAGCTTATGTCAGCACACGTCAACCGTTGACTTTTGTATTACTGTCCGTTGACTTTTGACCAAAAGTCAAAATTTTTGAACTGGGCCTATCTTGCTCAGTTTTTCGCACAGATTTTGTTTTTGGGCTCTGTTTCTTCATTTGAGGTCTCTAAATTCCTATTTGTGGTCATTTTCTTCATGATGGCTCAACAAAACGAACGAGACATTATTTGTCCTATTACAGTTATCTTGGATGGTCCTACTAGCTATCATGCATGGTCCCCAAATATGACTATCCTTCTCAAGGGTCGCAAGCTATAGAGGTATGTAACTAGTTCGATTCCCTAGCCAATGCCACTTCCTCAATCCAAAGCCACTGCTGACTCCGATGCCTCTAAGGCTACTATTGTAACAGAGGATGATTATGAAGCACACCTAGAGGAATGGGAGAGTATTCGGAGTAAGATTCTGTCTTGGTTTATCAATACCTCTGTACCTTCCATTCATAGTTTTCTTCCTCGTCTTGGTACTGCTACGGCTGCTTGGATATTTCTGTCAAGTCACTACAATTGCACTAATGATTCAAGTCTAGAGTTTCACATTGAATCCAAGCTTTATCAGATTTACCAAGAGACAGGTTAGTTTATTTCTGATTATTATTCTCAGACTTCTTCTATTTAGAAACAACTCTCTGCTGCAGATCCTCCACTAAAGCATCATAAGGATATTGAGCTCTTTGCCAAATATCGGGACCGCCGTTGATTTTTGCATTTCATGATGGGTTTCCATGAGGATTTTAAGCCTACTCGGGTTTCTCTGCTTAGCTGGTCTCTTGCTCCTTCTCTTGATGCTGTAGTCAAGGAGCTTATCTCCGAGGAGAATCGTTGGCCTACTTATCACATGTCATCCTCTGACCATGTGTTGGCTACACCCTTTCCTCCTCCACTGCCTCCCATTGCTGCATTCACTGCTCCTCCCTGGATAAACTCTAGGCGTCCCACCTATCAATCTTCCAAAGGTAATTTTTGCGAGTTTTGTCATGCCAAAGACCATGATATCTTTGTTTGTCGCAAATGGCAGAAATTCATGCAAGAGTAGAACAAAGCTTTGCTTCCTCGGGTAGCTGCTGTGTGTCCCTCAGATCAATCGGTTCCTACAGGTTCATCTTTGGCCTCATCACTTACTACAATTGGTATTGAGGCAGTAGTTCAACATGTTTTATCCCAAACTTCCACTACCCTTTCTGTTACCTCAAGTAAACATTATTGGTTTTTTGATACTGCATGTTGTAACCATATGACCCATGATGAATCACAATTCTCTGATAAGGCACCTTTAACACATCCCATCTCTATTTATACTGCTAATGGAACTCCTATGCCTGTTAGTCATAAATGAACAACATTTTCTCCTAGTTTATCCCTTGTGTCTATTTACCAAATATTTCATCAAATGAAACACAGTTCAATCACACTGTTAAGATCTTTCAGTCAGATAATGCTCAAGAATATAATGATAAATCTTTTCTATCATTTTAGATAGCCATGGTACCCTCCCCCACCAGTCTTGTCCTTACACCTCTCAACAAAATGGTAGTGCAGAACAAAAATATCGTCACATTCTTGATGTTGTCTGCACCCTTCTCATTTCTGCATCTATTCTTGTGTGCTTTTGGGGTGAGGCAACACTCACTGTTGTTTACACCATTAATCATATTTCTTCATCGACCACATGCAACAAATTACCCTTTGAGCTCCTCTATGGTCAACCCTTGACTACTCTTCTCTTTGAGTTTTTGGTTGTGCTTGTTTTGTCTCTCTTCCTTCTCATGAACAGATAAAGCTCCAGCCTTGTGCTCGTCTCTGTTGCTTCCTTGGCTATGGTGTACCCCAAAAAGGTTTTTGCTGCTATAATCCCATCACTCATCGCCTTTGTGTCTCCTGTCATGTTGAATTATGGGAACATCGTCCTTTCATGAGTCTTCAGTAGTTTTCTATGTCCTCTTTCTCAGAGTCTCCCATTTTTACTGATCTTTTTCTCCTTCTTTATTTTGAACTTGTAGAGGATTCTTCAACATTGGCTGCCTCTCCAGACAACTCATCTCCAGTTCTGTCCCCGGCATATGACCTGCTTGTCTTGGATCTTGTGGCACCATGATCTTCAGCCTCATGTTGGTCCTGACCTTCGTCGCTCTACTTGGGTAAGTGTTCCTCCTCCTTGTCTCACTGATTATTACTACTCTTTTGCTTTTGCCACCTTCTATGATCCTCACAACTATCGTGAGGCCCATACTGACCCTCTTTGGCAGCAAGTTATGTTCGAAGAACTAGATGCCTTTCACAAAAATCACACTTGGGATATGGTTGATTTTCCTCCTAGTCAGTATGTAGTAGGTTGTAGGTGGGTTTACAAGATTAAGACCAAGGCTGATAGATTTGTTGAACGATACAAGCCTCGCCTAGTTGCCAAGGGCTTTACTCAAGAATATGACATTGACTATGAGGAAACTTTTGCTTCTGTTGCTCGCCTTACATCTGTCAGATGTCTCATTGCTGTGGCTACCGTTCACCGTTGGCCTCTTTATCAGATGGATGTGAAGAATGCTTTCCTCCATGGAGATCTCCAAGAAGAAATGTACATTCAACCACCCCTTGGCTATACTCACTCAGGCCGTCACGTTTGTCGCCTTTGTCGTGCTCTTTATGGCTTCAAGCATGCTCCTCAAGCTTGGTTTGAAAAGTTTAGCTCAGTTATTGCTCAGCAGGGTTTCACTTCGAGTCCTCAAGACACTACTTTCTTCGTCTGAAGATCCTCTATTGTTATTACTCTTATTCTTCTTTATGTTGATGACATGATTATTAGTGGAGATGATTTTGCAAGAATTTGTTCTTTTTAGCATTTCCTTAGTCAGCATTTTGAGATAAAAGATCTGGGCACTCTTAGTTATTTTCTTGGGCTTGAGGTTACCTTATCCTTTGATGGATACTATCTTTCCCAAACTAAATATGCTTCTGACCTTCTTTCCAAAGCCAGTATCACAAATAACAAAACTGTTTCCACTCCCTTAGAATATAATGCCAAGCTCACACCCTTGGATGGTGAACCTATATTAGATGCTACTTGTTATCATCAACTGGTTGGTAGTCTGATCTATCTCACTATCACTCATCCGGATATTTCACATGTCACGAGTATGGTTAGTAAGTTCATGGATACCCCTCATTCTATCCACTATGTTGTTGTTTTACGAATTCTCCGATACATCAAGGGCACACTTTATCAAGGTCTTCACTACTCCTCTCGGTCTTCTCTCGAGCTCCATGCTTATTCAAATGCTGATTGGGTAGGTGATCCAACTAATCGATGCTCCATCACAGGTTTTTGTTTCCTGTTGGATACTTCTCTTGTCTCATGGCATAGCAAGAAGTAGGACGTTGTTTCACGTTCCAGTACCGAGGCTAACTATCGTGCTCTTGCTAACACCACCTGCGAGCTTGTCTGGCTTCGATGGCTCTTGGCTGACATGGATACTCCACAGCCTACTGCCACTCCTCTTTATTGTGATAATCGTAGTGCCATCTACATTTCTCATAATGATGTCTTCTATGAACACACCAAGCACATTGAGATCAACTGCCACATCACTCGCCAGCGTTTCAAGAAAGGTAATCTCTAGTTGTTCTCTATCTCCTCTGCCGACCAACTTGCTGATATGTTCACCAAAACTCATTTGCCTGGTCATCTTCGAGATTTGATATCCAAATTCCAGTTGGCTTCCTCCTTGCCACCTTGAGTTTGAGGGGGATGTTAGAAATATAGCTTAGTCTAGCCTAATCCATCGAGCTTAGCCCGGTATACTGTATTTGTAGTATACTCATATTATTTGTACTTCACATATACTTAGCCTATATAAGGCTCTCTATTGTACAGTGTTATACACACCATATGTATATCAATATACAGACTATTCAGTCCTTCTCTTTCTCACTTTATATTCTTAACAGAGTTCATTCATGTAGAGGTCAAATAGATGAAAGGTTTGGGAATGACAAGAATGAAAATTCATGTAGCGTACCTTTTAAGCCTAAGTTAGTCAGGTTTAGTCTAATAACACTTCCTGCATGGTTGCAAGAAACGCTGAACCAACTGCATGGGTTTGAGCTTGCATTTTGATTATTGGAAGAATTGGTTGGAGGGAGAGTCCAAGAAGGCAGGAATGACTGGTTTTTTCATTTTGAAAACTGGCTTTCCAATTGATAAGAGCATCTTTCTGTCTCGGCTTCTTTATCCACAGAAATAGAACCAGCAACAAATGAAAAATGTAACACGGTCAACACGACTATAGAGAAACGGGGGAAGATACTTTTTTGTAGCTAGTGAATGCCATGGGTTTTTTAAAGCTAGTGAAGAGCATCTAATTCAGTCTCTCTGTTTATCAATTTTCATCATTCCTTTTCTTTAAATACCAATCATGTTTTGTCGTTAATGGGAAAGAGAAGAAGAAAATACCCATGAAAATAAATTCCAAACACAATAATAATAATAATAATAATAATAATAATAATAATAATAATAATAATAATAACAATACATTTGTCAAGGAAATTGAAGAGCACATTTTGTTTTTATTTGGTGGAAAATTTGCAATAGTATTTACTTTTAAAAAAATATATAGAAGCAATTCTATGTATTTTGAACATTAAAAAAATAACCAACACGTACGTTTGACGTAAAAGTCACTCCACAAGTACAAGTTCATGTGAGGTGCGGGAGTGTGAGGCAAGAGTTAGGGTTTAAGTATCTAAGAGAGAGTTTTACACACACACGTTTAGATTAAACTAGAATAAAATTTTTATTTCAAATAAAAAAATGTATTTAAATCCCTAAATTTAGGCACGAAATGCATGTTTGGTACACATGATGATGTAATAGAATAGCGATTCCTTAACTTACACAATAACCTTACAAAAAGATTTCCTAAAATAACCACTACTTGCCGCTCCTCTCTTTCTCTCTCTGGAAAGTTGATTGCAAGGACCTACATATGAGTGCAAACTTCCATGTTTTTCGTTGACAATGTTGTCAAGACCTTCCTATGTATATCCAAGCTTGCCCATTGACAAGCCGAAGCAGTTTAGATTCCTTGCGGTTCTTGCTACTGCAAGGAAAATGGTCCATTTTTTTTTTACCACATTCTTTGGTTATGAAGAATTGCAGCTTCATAACCGCAAGGGGTTGATTTGGTACTCTTGATCTTATGATATTTATGAGATCCTATATTTGAAACCTCTGTCAGTATTTTGGGATTACCTCTAAGGGATTCATTCTCGTAATAACTTGGTGTGTGTGGGATGAGGGATAACATATATCCTACGGAATAGTCAAATACTCGAAAAGGTTTAGATATTTTCGCGTATAAAAAAAGAATATTAGAATCTTATACAAGCTAAGGAAGCAAAAATTGATAGGGCTATATGTTCTTTATAAGATTATTAATTTTGAACATAAAACAATAATTGTAGTTATAAAAGTTTTCAATTTATATATGAAATGATGTTAATCTAGACCCACAAAAAGTGAAAATATATATATATTTTTAAAATAAGAGTATTTTAGGAAATTTCAATTTTCAAGTACACATTCAAGATTTTATTCCCATGTCATTACCAAACCGATGAATAATAATAATTATTCCATTACAACCTCTTGTATTCTTCTTCTCAAAAAAAAAAAAAAAACCCTCTTGTAGTCTTTGTAATGCTAATTCTTTTTTCTATGTAATTTTCATTACAGTGTACCAAATATACCTTAAGTATAGACTTGATGAAATATCGAGTAGAACACAATAATTGAGACAAAAGATTTGTATTCATCCTAGTTTTTGTTTCTAATTTTTTGGTGTTACTTTGAGTCAATAGCTTAAATCAATCCCCCTTAACCTCCCCTCCTCCCTAAGCACTTTTGTGCATGGGGACTTTGGCTATTCACGTGGAAAGAATTTTCCATATTCTCAGTCAAGAAAACGTAGGAAAAAAGATCCACGAGCATAAATTCCAAGCAAAATAATTAAATAATACATTGGGGAAGGAAATTGAGGAGCATGTTTTTGTTTTATTTGGTGGAAAAGTTGGCAATTCTATGCACTTTTTTATTTTTAAATTTTTATGGGAGCAATTATATGCACTTTGAACATTAAAAAAATTTATTTAAACGAGTAAGCCTAAATTTACGCGTTAAGTACAGTCCCAATGAAGCATAAAATGAAATATAACAAGTGAAACATAATTTGTGTTTATCCTTATTTTTATTTCTAGCTTTTTGATCGTTACTTTGACTCTGCCGCTCGAACCAATCCCCCAAACCCAAGCACTTCATGCATGGGGACTTTTGCTATTCATCTGGATAGAATTTTCTACATTCTCACTCAAGTCAGTCAAGAAAAGGTAGGCAAAAGACCCATTGACGTAAATAAATAAATAATACATTGGCGAAGGAAATTGACGAGCAGTTTATCTTTTTATTTGGTGGAAAAGTTGCAATGCTATGCACTTTGAACTTTTAAACAATTGCACACTCTTACTGCAATGGTCACTGTACAAATATAAATACTTATGGGTGTAAAAGACAAGGGTCAGGTTTAACCGTTTAAGTTTATAGGAGAAAGCTTCACATACATATACTCTTAAATTAGGTTAAAGTAGAAATTATTTATTGTGTTTAAAAAAAAAAAAAATATACAGTGCCATGAAATCTGTGTTACCCTTACCGATAGTAATTTTGAAAAAGACACAGAATTTTTCAAGTTAAAAGAGAGAAATCAAAGTAGCCACCAAAATGAACGAATATGAACCGCTATTTTATTGTTTATATATATATATATATAAATTTTTTTTTTTCCCTTAACGAATCGTACATCCGAGATCTTATGGTATGACTGTATGAGCCTATCCGTTTCTTTTGATTAATGTCCATCCATTCCATTGGCGCCATTTCCAGCAGCAGAAGAGAAGAGCAGTGCAGAAGCGACTATCGGACCAACCATGCTCCTCGCCGTACCTGATTGCCTCACTTCGCTCCGATACACTCCCACCTTTCTCTTCCCCCGACTCTCCAACTCGGCTCCGAACTCACTGGCCCCAACTCGGACGCGTCGCCTCTGCAAAGCCTCACTGATCACCAACTCCGACTCCTTCGAGGTTGGTCGATTCCTCGGCAGTTATGGCTTCATGAACATCACTAGGTTTCGCCTCTTCAACTTTTGTATTATTTTCGCCTTACTCACACACTCTCTCTCTCTCTCTTTTCTTTTCTCTTTGTTAGGTTACTTTTAGAGTTATAGTTGTGAAGTCAATGTTGATCTCAATGTAATGGTAAAAGCTTCTTTTGCTTGCCCCCCCCAGCTATTCAGGGTTCCAATCAGGGTCAGATATTGAATATTCACCCGGAGACTTGGGGCAATTGAGAGTTCAAGATGTAGGAGAAGGCAATGTAAAGATTAGGTAAATTTTAAAGGATACGATGAATGATCATACACATTTTGGTTCTGTAAATAAATAATGCAAATGCGTTATTTTTCTTCATACTGATATTGTCCATGGCAGTTCTTTTGTAGTCTTTATGAAGGGAGAGTCTCTCAGGGTCCACTTAGAGGGACTTCAGTTCTTTTTAAGGTGAGTAGGTCACATTTATTTCACACGCTCAACCATTTCAACACGTCTTTATGATTAACAAGGATTAATATGTTAAAATAAAGAGAATGTTGATGAACAAAAGATGTAGCCTTTAACAAACCATGGTTTGTATTTATACATAATGTCTTTGGCTAATCATGACTTAACCTCTAAAAGAAATTCCCTCAAATTCTTCAAGATAAAAAAGCACAATGCTAGTTGACAAATAATCTCCATAACATGTTACTTGGGAAGCACGGGTGCGGCGTTTGGGCCACCGCACCCGCGTCCGACGCAGCTCGACGCGGGGACGCGCAGGCGACGCCGCTGCCTGCGCGTCCGTGCCGCGTCGGGCATTAAAAAAATACTTTTTTCGGCGCGATTCGCGCCGATACAGCGCCGATTCGGGCTGACGCGTGCGATTCGCACCGATTCGCGCGAAATCGGGCCGATTCGGCCCAAATCGGTACGTATCGGGAGCAAACCGGTTTGACGAAATCGGCCGATACCAGCCGAAATCTGCCAATACTGGCCGAAATCGGCTGATACCGGCCGAAATTCAAAAAAAAAAAAGTATTTCTCTTCAGCTAGGTTCTCTCCCATTCTCTGTATTCTAGTTATTATTTACTATTGCTCTTAAATTTGGTATATATTTATATAATGTGAAAAAGTATGTTTAGCAATATATTAAAAATATAAATAAAAATATTTTAAATAATTTTTTAATCGCCGCACCCGTACCCGAATCCCGAAACGCACCCGTGCTTCATAGCATGTTACGGTCTTCAATGATTAGACAGTTCTTCTACATAGCCCAAGTTAGAGTTAAAGGCATGCAAATGATTGAAACATGAGTCATAAATTGCTTAAAATAAACACCATCAAGTGAAGGTTGTTTTGCCCCTTTATGTTGTGTTTTTCAGATAGAAAGTTGCCTGCATTTTTGGGCTTAAATATAGTCTAACGTTTTAATGATATATCATTGCAACGGTCTCTTTATGGTTTAATCAAGTCTTGCCCCATTCAATCAATGTATTTTCCCTTTATATTAACATCATCCCATTTAAATACTCAGAAAACAATCTGTTTTAAGTATGCTTTTTTCCTATTTTATTTTATTTTTATATTTTAAGGAAAAAGAAAAAGAAAATATTTACAACTTAATCTGGTAGGCTATACTTCGATACCTCAATTTAATTCAGCTCTTTAGACTCGATATACATATTGAAAATAGCAATTTTATATATGTAGGTTTATCCTGGACAACGAGCTGGTGGTATGGAGGCTGATATGATGGCTGCAAATGAGTTGAATGCTCACTCTTTCCTTCAAGTAGGATAAGATGCTTTTCACTTACTCTATAAATAATTGTATACGCCTGCCCTTAATTGCACGTTGTCAGAAGCACTGAACAGTCCTATTGGCTTTTTTTTTGGGGCGGGGGGTTGCGGGGATCATTTTTTGCAGAGCAGTTCGAAAGGTATCTGTCAGAATCTCATGATACTTGTTGGTGGGTTTGAGACAAAAACTGGGGAACAGGTTTGTTATGTGATATCAATTATCTTCACATGTAAAGTGTTTGGGTTTTTTTTTTTTGTTTTTTGGTAGATACATTTACAGTATAATTATCCTGCACAGTGGCTTGCTTTCCGTAATAATGGGAAATATAGTGCCGCAGACTATGCAAAAGTTATGAGTGAAAGAGTATCAAAAAATCGTGCACTAGGAGAACAGATGTCTTGGAATCAATTTGAACAAGAGATAACAATTAAACGCAGAAGATATTTTGTCCTTAAGCTTCTTCAGGGTGCCATAAGAGGTCTAGCTTTCATGCATGACCAAGATAGATTACACCAGAGTCTTGGACCATCTTCTGTTGTTCTTAAGTATGTATTATGGAAATATTCAATTTGGTTCTTCTGTATGATACTATAGGATTGTGTTAATCCATTTATATGCTACTCAAAGTTTGGCTTATTAATGACAGTACAATTGTAGAAAGAGATGCTGCTTACTTAGTTCCACGACTTCGGGATCTAGCCTTTTCTGTTGACATTGGGTATGTAAACAGTATTTAAAAAAAAAATTAAATGTAATTTATGCTTCAAAATTTTGTTCATAAAAAAAAGGACTCTGCTTTATTAATTTGGTAAGAAGAATTATACGTGTTCTGTAGTTAGGTACTTGGCCTTGTTGAGGGTCAGGGAGTGCCAATTTCTATTCTGAAATAATTCAATTATTATCACAATACATTTCTTGCAGAAACATCACAACTACCTCAGGAAGTAATATCTTTCTTTCCTTATTTGTTTATTTAATTTGCAAATTATTGCTTAAAATAAAATTTCAGTTACAGCATAACTCAAAATAGTTCTAATATCCAACACATTGCCTTCCCAGATATCCATCTCTAGATGAGGGTCGTGGAACACTCTCAGAGGGACTTTGGAGACGAGCATCTGCTGCTGGTGCCTACACACCAATGGAGAAAAGAGCCTTTGGAATAGCAGATGATATGTAATTTATTGAAACATGGTTTCTTCTTAGTAATTTGGTTCAGCTTCATATTCCATTTTACCATTTTCTTTCTTGTTCCCCTGCAGATATGAAGCAGGTCTTCTTTTTGCATACTTAGCTTTTGTTCCATTTTGTGAAGCAGGCATAGTGGATAGCCTTTCGTTGCAAGTAAGCTACTATTCTTTCAGTTTTTTTTTTTTTAATTTTTTTTAATTTGGGGTTCATATTGTTCTTTCTACAAATGTTTTTATGTTTATGAATGTGATGTTAGCAAGTCTTCTAGATCCTAATCGTTTATTTTGTGAACTTCAGAGGCTTCTGGAGAGCACTTTCAAGCTTGATGTTGAAGCTACAAGAGAGTAAGATGTCTTCTATATCCTACAATCAAGTACTACTTATGATGTAAATGAACTATGGCCTTGACTTTCAGAAATGGAGAATAAACTCCTCCCCTCCCCACTTTTTCGGGGCAACACTTGAAAATCAGAATCTAGTTGTTAAGATAATTTTCTTTGGCTCTCTTAGACTTTTGGCCTTTTGCTTTAATGTCTTTGCTTCAAAGTCTAGGTCCCTCCTCCCCCATCCTCTCTCTCTCTCTCTCTCTCTCTCTCTCCTAGGCAACACTCGAAAGTTACAATCTTTTGTTAAGAGAACCTCCTTTGGCTCTCTTAGTTCTGGAGTTTTGCTTCATCGTCTTTGTTTCAAAGTCTAGGGAGCTCTGAAATTATTATCCCTTTCCTTGAATCAATACTGCAAATTACCTACAGAACAACAAATGTTCATGAATTATTCAAAACTAACTTTCTAGTAGCATTGCCTTGAGTTGGAATGCATGTTAGAATAGTTTTTCTTCAGAAGCACGAGAGTGAAGTTCAATGTCTAACCATAGTGGCAGTTAGAAATGACCACATCACATCTAAAATAAGATATTCATCTTCTGGAGACAGACATGAATGGAGGGAGAATAATTCTCTATCACTGAGAATTAGAGTTTCGAAAGTGTTGGGAGAAACGATAGGAAAGCCTTAGTGAAAAAAATATATGATGAAACTAAAGAAAATTGTAGATAATCTTTTGAAGGCTATATAAATGCATTATTGCATTATCTTTCAAATATGGATGTAACATGTATACAAGTCAGTTATCCTTTTGGCTCTTCCTTTGTCTACCTCTGTGCATAGCGTGGCATCCCTTTTTGCCTTTTATTTAATGAAATTTTTACTTATTGTTATTAGGAATTTTCTTTTAGGGTCAACTAAATTACCTTAATTGTGGGTAATCACATAGATATCACAATATGGCAATTTTACTCCTATCACATACATACTCGTAACACTCCCCCTCAAATTGGGCATATATATATGTGTGTGTGTGTATGTATGAATGTATGTATGTATATCATATAATCTCAGCTTGTTACATAACATATTCAAACGAGTTTGCACACAAGTTTAGTTAACATATCAGCAACTTAAGCTCCTGTAGAGACATAGGGAGTAGTAATGACACCCTTTTCCACTTGTTCATGAACTAGATGGCAATCCAATTCTATATGCTTGGTACACTTGTGAAACGTAGGATTAGATGCATTATGAATTGTGGCCTGATTGTTGCAATACACAGTCATAGGTAACTTAACCTCCAACATTAATTCTTCAAGAAGCTGCATAATCTACATCAGCTTACATGATGTATGTGCCATGTCTCTGTACTCAGCTTCTGCACTAGATCGGGTATAACACTCTGTTTCTTACTTTTACTACATACGCTAAATGTTAATTTATGTTTTCTTCTACCTTTTTTTCCCCTTGAATTGAATCAACTCACTCTTCCTCTTTATTACATTAATCGCTTTCTTATACACATGTCCAAGTCATCTCAAGCGACTATCCCCCATTTTTTCATCAATAGGGGGTGCCCATTTTCTTAAGCAAAAATGGCCATGTTAAATTTGTACTGTAAACATCCAATGCCATTTGTCTCATTAATATGAATATTTTGTGGTTAAGAATTATGATTATTGAATTGACCCAAACTTGTCTTGGTAGATCTTTTAAGCGTTGTCCTAGTTCTTTGTGTGTTTCTTCATTTAGGCAGGAGAGAATTTGGAAATTTTGCTTATCCCAATAACTACTCAGCTTTGTGGTATTTCTTACCTGTATGATTATGATCTTTCTTGCAGGTATGTTTTATTTTTTTCTCTTTAGCTTCTTAGTTATTGTTTTATTTTTCTTTTTTCTTCTTTTGGCAGGTATTGTTTAGCAGATGATCGATTACTAGATGCTGTCAAATTCCTGGATCTTGGTGATGGTGCCGGTTGGGAGTTACTCCAGGTTTTAATTGCCTTTTCTGACTATGATGAATAAATCTTGGTGCACCCATTATATTTTTTGTCCACATTCTGGATACTTGTATAAATGAAACACATATGTGGCAATAAAAATTATTAGTTAATATATGAACGTCTGTAATAGATGATATATTGTTCCAAAAAAAGTTGCATCAGTCACTGTGGAGGAAAACCAAACCCATAAAAAAAACAGCTATAATAGGAACTTTTTAGATTGCTATAGATTTTTGATAGGCTAGAATATTTTAGAAGGATAAATTTTTTAGTCCAGAGCAGTTTGAATGGGTAAAGCAAACTATATATGATGACACTTTCAATCAAAAGGATGATTCCATTTGCTTATAAAATTGTGGTGTGGTGGGTACCTCTCATATAGGATATTCAGTTCCACCTGTACATTTAGTTTCTTCAGTCTAAACTCCACTACTCAAAATGTTTCATTGATTGGTGAACCATATTTCTAATGTGTACAAAATAAGTTTTTTTTTTTTTTTTTCATACAAGGTAACAAGCTCCACATTTATCTTATTTTATTTTTCTTTTTAATCTTTCAGTGGACTCAGAATTTCTATGATTTGTTGCCTGGTCATTTTTACTGAAATGATGCAGAAGGTTCCCTTGTAGAATTCAAAGTTATTTCCATTGTGTTCTAAAAGATTCTTATTCTTGGCATAGGCAATGCTGAATCCTGACTTCAGAAAACGGCCAATTGCAGAGGCTGTGCTCAATCATCGGTTCATGACCAGCGCCATTCCCTGAGTTCCAAATGTCATCTCAACTCGGCTTGTTTATTACTCTGGTTGATCCAAAATATCAAGGGGACTTGGAGAAGTTATTTTATCTTAAGAATGTACAGAAGTTAACACAACAGAAGGGAGGAAGCAAGATGCAGGAGTTGGCTGGATCAGAATCTAAACTTCACCATGCTACATGTAATAATTGTACAAGTAGTGCGAGTCTCCATTTCCCAAACATCAAATTCTACTCTTGAATATTTATCATCTCTGTTAAAGATGATTGTTGCGAAAATAAACCCATTTAGGCAAGACTAAAGAAAAGAGAAGAAAGCAAGACTAAAGAAAAGAGAAGAAAAATAGATACGGAATTTTTGATATGCCTATGTGGCAAAGAAAGTTCTACTATAAAATTAGGAGATTTCAATAGTAGTACACAAGCACTCACAAGATCCAAACCCCAATTTAATTCTACTTTTCCCTTAATGAATTGCCGGAACACTAACTAAATATATGTTGATCAGTAAGGTATGTGTGTGTGTGTATATATATATATACACATACATGCATACGCATTAAGTTGGCTAGGGTATTAAAATTGCACAGGGGTTACTATAGTCGGCAATATTAATGTCCTACTACAAGAAGTACTCTATGTTAGACCAAATTATAGCCACCGACTCAACAATGATGATGATGTTGTGTTGGTTATTTGATTAAATTCGCCGTACTGTGTCTAGCTTTCAATAACTGCATAGCTTAAATTACAAATTAAGCTTGATAAATGATTTTGAGAATGAATGCCCTAAGGAGCTTTTTTTTTTCAAGAAATAAAAAATCAAATTGTATACATATATCCAAAAAAGAAAAACTACACAATCACAATGTGCTTATAAATTAATGAATTATTAACAAGTACATTTTCTTCTTTAAAAAATGTGAGCTCATGAATGAGTGGAAGTATATAATTTCTTAACCTATACCTTAAGTCACTCCTTAACAGTACCCTTTTAAGAATTATCATTTCCTCTGGTAATGAGTAATTAATCAAGCCCAATCCTCATTTGCAAGCAAAAATAACAAAGTTTGATATTGTTCGTACCTTTTTTGTTTGTTTGATGATAAGTATGATATTGTACTTACTTGATAGAGTATTAACTATAAAACACTGTCTGTGTAAAAAAAAAAAAAAAAAACTAGTAAACACTAGGGCCCCAAACAAGGTCGATGATGAGCATATGATGAACTTGCTTTCTTCTAGTCTACAAACTTGTCCAATTAATGGGGACCAAGTTGGCTCAATTCCCGAAGGAAACAAGGGAATGGCACAATGGATGATCACAAAAGTAAAACTTTTCTTTCTTTTAAACAAGTGGTTGACTAATTTTTATTCTAGTCATCCACTTGTCTATCATCACTTTTTTGCTATGAAAAATAATGGAAGAAAGAGAGAAATAAATGAGATTTTTTTAAAGAATAAATTCCAATGCGCACACAAAAAAGAAATTCTATTTATATCTACTGTCACAATAAGAAAAAAGAGTACTTCTATTTATCTACATTCACAATAAAACAAAAAAAAAACTTTGATTATTCAAAATGCTATTATTTATTAGAAACATTATATATATATATATATATATACACACAAAAAAAAAAAGATAATAGCCTTATGCCCTTATCTCAAAAAAATAAAATAAAAAAGAAGATAAAAAAAAGAAGAGGAGAATAGCCTCAATGTCAACATGTTTTTAGTAAATATTCATTTTTTACAAAAAATATTACTAAAAAGCTTTTGTCCGAAATTATTTAGTTATGTGCCTCTTTTGGAACTCAATTGAGTTTAGTATACTCGTTTCAAGTCCAGTTGATTAAAAATACCACATTGACGATGTACATGAAAATTTATTTGCTCAAGTTCTAAATTGACTACATAACAAAATAACTTCGGGTAGAAACTAAAGACTTTTGTATAATTTTTTTTTGCAAAAACTGAATACTTGAAGAAAAAAAAAAGCTCCTTAATGTCATAGAACTTTTTTTTTTTGGTTGCATAGAAGTAATTTTTCCAATTTATAAACCGAATATTAAATAAGAAAAAGAAAAAGAGCGAAAATATGAGGGACATTTTGGTCATGAGAAAGATTTATACTTTCTTTCTTTTTGAGGATATACTTTATTCAGCAAAAAGTAAAAAAAAAATAAAAAAAAAAGATTTATACTTTACTGCATAGTGTTCCAAACAAAATTCTTTATTAGAAAATTAAAAAGATTACAAACTGTAAAAGTCGTGTATTCCTGGGAAAAGCGAAGTATAAATAAGGATTCTTTGTTTCACATAAACTCAAAAGCCCCCAACAGTTATTAAGAAAGGTATCCTTATATTAACAGAAAATTTACACGTATAACAAACCAAACCAAACCCAACCCTTTGTTTTCCTTTTCCTTTATTCTCTCTTTGTTCTTCTTGTTTCTCTGAACGATCTCTTTCTCTCTTTCTCTGTATCTATTTCTCTCTGGGCTTCCTTTTTGTGTTTTTCTGAGCCAGTTTCCAATGAGGTAAGTGGGTCTGATTCAATTTTTATAACTGAGATCTCATCTGGGTTTTTGTTTTTGTTTTTTATTTTTTTCATTTAATTATTGGTATGTCATGAATTAATTTTGGTTGAAATTTAATGGGTATGGAGTAATTTTGATTAAATTTTATTGGGTTTCTTGAACTTTGGATGTGGTAGTAGTATGTGTAATTTTAATGGTCAATGGGTTCTACAAAATTGTGCTGTTAAATCTGAGTTCTTTTGGTGTTTGATTTGATCTCTCTCTGATATTTAATGTTTTTTTTTTTTTTTTTTTGTCTGAGAAGAGTGAGCCTTACAACTGATGTGTCATAGACTCATAATCACCAAAAAAAAAAAAAAAAAAAGTAATTCAAACGTTTCGTTATTATGTTGCTGTTCTAGTTAAGTTGAGTTTAAGGAAAGTGAGTCTTTATTGGAAAATAATACTGTTTTTTGTATGTCTTGTACTTGATGGGTGTGAATCTTGAGTATGTTATGGAATATTCATGCTTGACTTTTGTTTGACTTTTAGCTGTAGGCTTGATCAAATTTTTATTTTTTGCTGAATTATTTTGATTGAAATTTGAAAGTTATGATGGCTTGAATTTAGTTGCTTCGGGTTGTGAAAACCTGCATTTGTTCCTTTATTTAAAAGCTGTCTTGTAGCCAAGAGCCTTGTAAGTTGTAGCTTAACTGGTTGGTGCCTCCTGTTGTTTCCAATGGTGACATCTGGGTTCAATCCCCTCTCTCCCCTCTCTCCCAACTATCAAATTATCAATAATAATAAAAAAAGCTGTTGTTTAGGTTTACCCTTTTTTTTCTCTCTCCTTTTCCTATTAGTGGTTAGGGTTTTGGTGTGAGTTAGGTTGGGGGCGACAATATAATGTTAGTTTGGCTTAAGGAATGTATTACTGCATGGAACCATTAGGGTTAGGCTATGGCTCAACCCACACAAGGGAGTGTATTTAGACCCCTTATTTTCTAGGTCTCATAGACATAAGTTCCTTAGTGGGTCGATGAGTTAAATTGGTATTATTGTTCTTTTTCCTCTCTTTCTTGCATTATTGGGAGAAATTTGATTTTTTTTGTTTCTTCTTACATCTTTTTAACTCAAATAAAATCTTTCCTTAATGACGAAACCCTTTTTTTTTTAAAGGTTCTCAACCCTAGATTTACAATTCCTCCTAAATCATAACCCACCACAAACACATGTAGGCAAATTCCGTAATTTTTCTTACATCAAGTTTGTTATAGAGCCAAAATCCTACCACAAGTTCTTTGCTAAAATTTTCTCCATTAACCACTTGACTAAATTTCTCTTTCAAAACTGTGGTCACCTTGGAACTAAATTCAAGGTTTCAAGCTTTTTCTCAATATTTTGTAGAAACCAAGAAAAATTTGTATCATCTGAATAAAATTGTGTTTTCAATTGGAGTAAAGCTAGAAAATTTGTCTACTATGTGAGAAACTTTGGATGAGCTAGCAGTTGCTATTTTGAAAAAACATCCTACTAGAATGATAGTTGATCAATAACTTAGATAATTTAATCTAGAGCCAAATTTATGCTTACCCTTGTTGGCAAACATTGCACCTATTACCTCTTCAAAATTTGATGGATATAGTCATGCCAATTTGCCACCACTGCAACCTTAATTGTGTGTTGGTGCAACACGTCAAAGTGTTATATTAAAGAGAGAAATCCAGCCTTACAATTCACCACACATTCAATTTCAAGAAGAGTAAAAAAAATGCATTACAAGTACAATTAAGACTGTCCAACCCGCATAGGACCTGGAAAACTCACCTGACCCAGAGGTGCCTAAGTCCAAGACTGCTCATTCTGCCATTCTTTGCTCTTTGCCTCTCACTTCGGCACAAGCTTCACTTGAGATTTGATGGAGATCACGTTTTGATGGCCCAATTTTTTGCCAGGTGTAGCAAGATCTCCACCAAATTTCATCAAGGCCACCGAATCATAAATGTTGATGAGACAATTGGGGTTTCAATTGATCCGACCATTAGAGGTGGTTGAAAATCCACACAGTCGTGGTCAGTAGCAGGTTGGGCTCTTAGACCTGATTGGGTTGGTTGTCACGTTGACACCAAACCCTAGTCCGACTAACCTGAGGGCACACCTAAGGACAATAGAAATCACAAAGGAATAAGTTGAGCATAAGGTTGGTCATGGAAAATTCAAGACCAAGGAAGATATTGATGTTATTGCTATAGATCAATTCAAGAAGGGTTGTAAGCTGAAAATCCCTTTAGTTATAGATTTTGTCATTCCATATGAATTTTATAATATGGTGGGAAAATAAAATTTGTTATTATTAATGATTTTGAAGGTGATTGAAGAGTTGGCGAAAGTTTCAATTTCAAAGTCTTATGCTTTAACACTTTAAAACTCGAGACCGATTTTTTTTTTTCCCAATTGGGGAGAATGATGCAGCCATCAAAGATTAATTTGTTACTACTTCACAAATTCTTCTATTATTAGTTAAAACCAGTTCAGTTTATGATTGGTTTCATTGACAATTCAACTGGTTGAGAAAATCTACCCCAAAACATGATATTTTCTTATGTGTTTTAGGCAACTAAACTTAGCACTGGTAGAAATTTTTGTTTCCTTCTATTTTCTAAGCACCAAAAATGCTTTTATTTCTTTATTTCATCAATATTTTCAAAGCAACCATGGATTTTCAAAAAGGCATAAAATCCATGTCTGAATTATGAATTTTAAAACTACAACTTCATGGTACAGTGGACTTAAGAGTTTGAGAGGAAATAGGTGGTGTGGTTGATGGAGATTGACAGTGGGAGAGCCAGAGGGAGCTGGTTGATGCTATGCCAAAGATGCTGGAATGGAAACAATGTGTGGATGTTGAGAGAGAGAGAGAGTTTTGCTAGGGGCAGATGGAGGGGAATGGTCTACAGTAGGGGGAGTCAACTCTGCTACTATTCTCAATTCATCTACATGGCTTCCAATATTTCTAGGCATAGTAGAGAAAAATTCCTGATAAACTATGGCATATATGGTTCATTTAGAATTAGGCACCTCCATATACTATCAATGGCTTTCTGCTGTAGTTTTGGAATTATTCATACTCATCTGCACCATTGCTATATAAACTGAATCATTAAAATTGTGTGGCATCAAATGGTTTTAAGGTAATACTGGCTGTCTTAGACTTCCAGAGTGTTTATTTAATACCAAATAGAACTTCGAAGGGAATATGGCTCTAGCTTGGGATTTCCTTAGGGAAATGGATTTTTTTCCTGAACTTTGGAATATTAGAAAACAAGATTATCAAAATGGATAGAAAAAAAAAAAAAATCTACTATCAAGTTTTTTGATCAGACAAGTAAATGCTAATAGATCTTTTTAAACCTCAGTTTCGCCTGCTACATGATGACACCATAATTTGATTATGATTTCCTGTGATTTCTGTTATAACATAGGAGCAAAGATGACGAGTGCAGGTCAAGATGTTATCAATGCAGACTTTCAATATTTTTAGGGTAAATGGAATTTAATAACTAATATAGTGCAGCTGAACATTTTTTGTTTCACAAGAAACTTGGGAAAAGTGTTCTCTTTCTATTTGTTGACTCCTTAATAGTCTTCATCAACTCTGTTATTCTCAATATTCACTTGATAAGTCTTTTGATCAAAGTAGAGACATTAAAGCACAAATGATGATGATAGAAAAAGCATGAATACTGTAGGATTTGTCAACATGATGCATACTAGTCTAATTTTTTAAAAGTTTAATGGACTTTATGCTCTTCATATACAACCATGACATCACACTTTCTGTTCCCTCTGTCCAAGTGTGTGTACAATATGTAATATAATCATAAGTAATTAATGAAAAGCATAATGTCTTTCACAGTTTTCTTCTACTGCCTGGCCTTTGTGGCTGATCTGGCTTAAATGGAAGAAGTTCTTGGACAAATTCTGTGTGTATATCAGACCTTTGCTGGGGATTTATAGCACAAGCTTCAATGGTAAACCCTAAATTGTCCCACCGTGCAAGTATATGCTATAGGCCTATAGGACCCTCTGATCGTGAGATTTTAGAGCAAATCCATTGTGATTTGTTTCCCATCAGGTAGATGTTCTCATCTGGTACCTTCATTGATCATAGGCTATGGTTTTTCACATAATAATGCTAACCTTCAGGTATGAGTCTGAGTTCTTTCAAAATGTTGTCAACGGACAAGATATTGTATCGTGGGCTGCTGTTGACCGCAATCGACCAAATGGTCGAAGTGACGAACTTGTTGGATTTGTAACTGCACGAATTGTTCTTGCAAAAGAAAGTGAGGTGAGTCTTTGAACTTTGTGAGCTTGCATCATTTTCACGTTTGGATGAATATTTAATCTTTTTGTCCAAGTTTCTTTATTGCAAGTCACATTATGACAACATACTGGTGTTTGTAGAGGTGAAGCCCTTATTCAAGTTTTTACAAATATCTAAATGAATCGTTTTTGTTGGTGATGATTTTTTTACTTATCAAAAAGAAAAACTTTTCTTTTGATTTTTTTTATTGGTTCTCTTAATTCATTTCAAACAACATTGGCCTTGTAGATAGGGGATATGCTCAGATATGACCCATCAAAACCAGATCAAACTTTAGTCTACATTCTGACGCTGGGAGTTGTAGATGGCTATAGAAATCTTGGCATAGGTAGGAGTTTGTTTTCCCTGTTGATTAAACTCTTGAGAGTCCTTACTACATGACCAATAAACTAATTCCTTTTGGATTTGCAGCGTCTTCATTAATTCAGAAGGTTGTAAAATATGCCTCTAGTATTCAAACTTGTCGAGCAGTTTACTTGCATGTGATTTCTTACAATGATCCTGCAATACGTTTGTACAAGAAAATGTCATTCCAGTGTCTAAGAAGGTTGCAAGGTTTCTACTTGATTGGTGGTCAGCAATATGACTCATACTTGTTTGTATACTATGTAAATGGCGGTCGTTCTCCTTGCTCACCACTGTAAGTACAATACATTCTTTATCCTTGATATAGTCTATACATCTTATGTAATGCTGGGAATAGTATAAGACTCTTGTACATCTTATGCAAAATTGGTTGCAGAAGTCATATTTAAAAGGTAGCATAAAACTTTCTCGAACATATTGGTCACTTGCCATAATAAAAAAATGGGATAAGCCTGTAGGTTACCTGTAGCCCAACTTTTCATTCTTTGCCATAGGACTTTAATATATTACATTTGTTGTTCATTATCATGACTATGAGGAATAGGGCAAACACCATGACTTACAAAAGATCTGAAAGTAATTTACTTCCACATCTAGGAATATAACTTGAAGAATTAAGATAGTACTTTTGCAAAAAGGTGCATGAAAATAATCATATTAGCAATATATAAAAAATATGTTGAGAATTTCACCCTTCGAAGAAAAGTGATGGGAAGTTAATTCTAACTTAAGTGAGGAATGGTTATTGTGTCTAGGAGCTCTAGTTCTAATGGAACCTCCTTTGATGGAGCGTAAGCATGTAGAAGCTAAATCTGAAACATACGGATAACACAGCTCTTCTATAAACCTAGCTTTGCAACAGCTTTGGGTAAGTAGGCAAGGGAAAGAAAATCTCCATCTCAAATATTTTATAAAATTTTAACCAAAAAAAAAAACTTCATTTTCGTTTTACAGGTTGTAGACCAATATAAATGCACCATAAAACTTGATTACCAAGTAAAAACATTTCAGAAGAGATCCTAAATGATACCTTATCATATTTGGACCCTAATTTGACTAGGGAAGCATTAAAAACATGTAAAATTGAGTAAATAATAACCTAAAATCATGAATTTTTAAAATTAGATAAATATAAAAAATTATCGTATGCTTGATCAACCAATCTGCATCATTCTCCCTGGGTTATGAGTTTTAGTGGCAATCTAGTACCTATTGATGTGGTGAGAACTTAGGTCTAGTGTAGAAGAAGGGGTTAAATAGAAATTGCAGCTACAAATTACAGCAAAGAAAAAGAAAATAGGATTGAAGTTGGAACAATTAAATATCAATTTCTAGGCTTAAAGAGCTCAAGAAATATTCAAGTCTGAAATTTATAAGTAGCTTCAGCTCATGAGTTGTTTTTTCGGTTCCTTTGAAAACTGAGTATTCTGCTTCCACCAAATACTCCACATTAGACTTGAATATTCCTTGCAGACTTTACTTGGGTGGATAAATGCTTCCCGTGCTTTCAATTTCATTTCTTTACCTGATTTGCTTGGCAGTTGTACTTTCCATGCTTCTTAGTTTTTTTTTTTTTTTGGATTTCCTCAGCGCACTTCCTGTGTGCTTTGGCTCTTTGTAGTTGATTTTTTTTTTCTTTCAATGAAGTTTATTATGATTATTTTTTTAAGAAGTCTGCCTAGAATAATTTAAAAGAAGCTATTTATTACTGCTTTTAGTAACTGTATAATTTAGCCTTTCCTCTCAGATATAACAATTAAAATACTAAAAACATTTTCTCAAAAAAAAAAAAAAACTAAAAACATAATAATAAATAAAACATAACATATAGAGAAATAAAAGACAATGGACTAAACTAATGCGCCTTTTGTTTCCTCTAGGCTTAAATTCTCCAACATTCTCTCCTTTGTAAGAGCAAAGTGGAGGGTGGGGCCATGGGTTTAAGATCCACCGCATGCGTGTGTAACTTACCAATAAATAAAAAGGGTGAGAAAGGGTGGTTGTACTTTCTTACATGGTTTTAATAATTTGTATCTTATGTCCCAAGGTATGAGATCTTTGCAAGGAAAATGCTTCTGTGAAGTACTCTTTTTGTCAGAATTTTCTTTTTCACTGATTCCGTAGTTCTAACTTTTATAGTGTATAATTGATGCGTGGTTTTTATGAGAGGAAATCATACCTTATGTTATGGGTTCCAAAGGCTGTCTCATCAACTGGTTGAAATTTTGGTGAAGTTCTGTTAGATCATGTCTATTATATAAAGAGAATCTTGCTGTTTTAAGTGTTCATATAATCATGTATGAAGGATTCATAACAAAAAGGATAAAAAAGAACAGAGAAGTTAGTTTATGTGTTTTTTTTAATATATGTTATGTACAGAGACAACTATTTTCATGAACCGTAAATGATATGGGATAATGTAATTAAAAAATTCTTGATATTTTTTAAAATGAGAAAATTTTATTTATGAGTACATAGTAAATAATGAAACATGTGTACTATTAAAAGTAAAATGTTAATTAATACTGGTATAATCACTGTGATTGCTCTTATTAATTAATACCAGTGCAACTAACTCACTCCACAAAGTTTGTGCCAAGAGGCAAGCAACCTTTTGATTTGATTTTAAATGTATACGTCGATTCTGGTATGGTCTTAAAAGTAAGAAAACCAACATTTGCAAGGCAAAATCTACTGGTATCACTGCAAATTCCACTGATCATTATCATTTTAGCTTCTTTTTGAACCAATTTTATTAAAAATTTTTTTTCTTATTTTTCTTGACATAAAAATTGCATCAAATGCTGTATGATATCCTTGTTAATAGTTCCATTTGCTGCTTTGTGTCATATTGTCAAGGTTTTAGGTTTATGATTTAATTGTTAAATGCATCACTTCAAGAGCCATAATCATTCTTTTATGTTTCAGAGAGCTAGTTACCATCATGGTGAGTTACATGAGGAGTGGTTTGAAGACGGTGGCTGCAAAGCTATACAAGAATGAAGATAGAAAGGTCCCAAAATGGCCCAAATGCAAAGAAAGCCATTCCCTTATATCAACAACGCAACACAGAAGAAGTTTGACTGCTGAATGTAACGGGTGTGAGTGTGTTTGATTTGTTACTCCTGTAGATAAACGTTATACCTTCCTGCTCCTTTTATGTGTAGTTATTCTTACAGCCATGAAATAATCTCTTATTGTAATAAACTCTAATGTTCTAAAGTAATGCCAATGTATTTTTCTTCATTGAAACTCTCTACCGTGGGAACTCAGGAGATGTTATATATGGCCTCATATAGTTCTTTATATTTTAGGTTAATTTACAGTAAATTCTTTGTTTGAGCACATACCAAGTCTGAAAATGTGCACTTCCATGGTTTTGCTAAGACAATGCATAGAAGTTGGTTTTGAAAAATGCAAATACTATGTGCCTCCTTTTTCTCAAAAAAAAAAAAAAAAAAACTACTTCTCTCCGTCTCTCTTTCTGTCTCTCTGAACCTCTCTCTCTCTCTCTCTCTCTCAAAATAGTAGAATTCTCTGACTTGTAAGGATTTTTTTATTCTTCCTCTATGATAAGAGCTTGGTAGAAATGCAAGATTGTTAATTTAGATGTGGAAACTTGCCAATTGCCAATTTAGTGATTAGCAAAACAAAAAAAAAAAAAAAAAATTGCCAATTTTGTGTATTTATTTTTAATTACTTGATGAAGACCACGTTACCTTGATTAGGAGCATGATGAAGACTAAAACGCTTGATTGCTTATGGAATCCTGCATAAGCTTTGGGTTTCACAGGGTCTCGCTAATGGTATTTAGTGGTACTATACTACTATTTAGTGGTACTAGAGATAGTTGCCTGCATTGTTAGGGTTAGAATAATGTGGCCGATATTTATGACGTCTTTATTAGCAATAATTAGTTATTCAAAATTTCTTGTAAAATTATGCAATATTTTTATGAGGTAAAATATTGGTATATTGAAATATGTCTACTTGATTTAGTAAACTAAGATTATGAATGTATTCATTATAGTTCTTGACTTGACTATCTTCATTATGATATAGCCTATTCTTATAGGCACATTGTTGGACCAAAATGGAAAGAAGGTACATGGTTTATTATTATTATTTTAATAGAATGGAGGTGCAAGTTGAAATTGCTCAAACTATGAAAGACAATAAATGCTAGTCTTTTGATGGTTAGTGCATAATAATCTCGGCATTCCTTCCATAATGAGATTCATGCACATTGAACATTATCTTTTAATAAAGATGAAAATGCATTTTTTATTCTTACATTTTGACCATATTTCTATTTTGGTCCCTACTTTTTATTTTTATCGTTTTTAGTCCATAAAATCAAAAAGCAAGCTTGTTTTGGTCCTTACCGTTATCTTACTAATGAAAATTACCTACGTGGTAGACGGAGTATACTGTTGGTACAATAAATGTTGACGTGGTCATTAAAATAATATTAAGAAAAATTTATTTAGCATCCACATTAGCATATAATTTAAAAAATTAATTTCTCAATTTAACAAAATAAAAATGGAATTAAAAACCAAAAATAACATGGATTGAGATATGAATTTATCTTGAACAAAAACAACAAGAACACAAATCTTGAAAATTTAAAACCCAAAAAATTAACATTCAAATCCACATGTACACAAAATTAAATATGAACAAATCCAAAAAATCAAACCCCCACACAACTCCAAAACATGAGTTTAGATTTCACTTTCAAACCATGCAGCCACAAACTTTTTTTTTTTTTTTCATTATTTTTTAGAAGAACACTGAACTTTTCTTCCATTTCTTATTCTTTCTGAGAAACCAAACACAACCCTAGAAGATCACATGAACAAAGAAAAATCAAACCATCCACAAATATCAAACCTAGAAAATGTTGATGCCCACTTTTGACAAAAGACCCAATGGTAGAAGAAGCCCAACAATATGAAGAAAATGGGAAGAGAAAATAGTAAAGCAAAACCCAACAGGCTGGAATGGCAGAAATAATGGTCAGCTAACTCACAACAATAATAAGTGGTAAAGATGAAGTAAATGGGCCGAGGAAACCCAGTGAATGAAGTAGTAGATCCATGAGAATAATAAGAGGTAAAGAAAAAGTATATAGGCCGGGGAAACCTAAGAAATGAGTTACTAAATTCATGGGGTTGGCTTAAAAGCCAATAAGTTCAAAAGGTAATAAGAGGTAAGGATGTGGTAGTTGGGTTGAGGAAGCCCAAATAATTTAGTAAAAGCCCATGGGAGTAAAAGAGGTTAAGAAGAAGTAAATGGGCCAAGAAAGCCCGATGAATGAAATGGGCTGAGGAAGCCCGCGGAATGAAATGGGCTGGCACAGCAGAAATACGTCCAATGAAGCCCAAAAGAAGTAAGGATGTGGAAAGTGGGCTAGCACAACAGGAATGTAGGCAAGTGAAGCCTAAAAGAAGAAAAGATGTGGAAAGTGGACTGGCAGAAGCATCAGCCCGTAAGTTCATGGGTAACAAGGAAATAAAAAAGAGGTAATGATATAGTAGGAGCAGTGTAGTGGCATGGCAGGATCACCAGCCAAGAAGCCCATGGACACAAGAAAGAGGAGGACATTAGCTAGGCAAGAAGAAGAGGGTCTGCACCCAAGTAATGCCTAGTCCAAAGAAGAGATGTAAAGTAGAGAACATGAACCTAAAGGCCCATGTATCTTTCACGCCACAAGAGTTAAACACCTACTAGAATGTACACCGGAATCAGACAAATGTGGAGGCAATGACAAAGGCGTGAAGGCTAGAAAAGTAATGGATTCAGACGGAAGTGGAGCATATACATAGGACCTAAGCACCACCTACTTGTATCCAGTCAATATATGGGAAGTGGGCCACGGGTTAAGGGTATGGAAGGGTGTGGTCTGACTGTGGGGGGAAAGGAGAGCTTATTTTAGAGTTCCCGCTCAAACTTCTTTGGGGAGAAATGTCCTGCTGGGATGACATCTCACCCAAAAGAAGTAAGTATAAGCTAGAACCACTGGATGCATGCCATAGAGGTAGGTGAGGGAGAGGCTTAACCCTTACCCAGATGAGAGTAGTGAAAATAAAGAGAGGTAAGAGATGAGACAAACCACTTTTGTTGTTAAAAAACCCCACAAGCTTGATGATTGATTTTGCCCAGTAGGAGAATGATCATCCGCATCATCACCATCCTAAATATAATAAAGATAATGTTATAAGTTCATTTAATGACAACATTGCTAAATAGCACAATAGGAATGCAACTCATAATCTCATATAACAATTATCACAACTAAAAGTCAAGTAATCTAATTGTATACCTCATAGAGGTAATTTACCAAACACTTGTCATGCAACATGCATTCAAGTGAAGCAAGACAAGAGAAAATACCTGACATTTTTCACTTGTTTAAAAATCAAGTAATCCCAAACTTCCAAGTAACATTTAAAACCCCCCAACTCCCACTCTATACTCATTTAATTCTGACACACACAACCTTTGGATTAGGAAAGAACTAATCCACCCCCAAAAAACACAAACACACAATAATGAAGAGAGTGTGAGAGGCCATTTTTTTCTATTTATTTTTTGGTGCATTCGCATTAAACATTGGTCACTAAATTTGTTACTCTACGACCTCAAGGAGAAGTGGCGAACACATGCATACCATGTCAATGCACTATAAACTCTAAGAAACAATTGAGATATTACAATATTGAGTAAAATTAATACCAAAACCAAATATTGTGAACAAAGAAAAAAAAATTCACAAAACAAGTATAAAGAACGCATCCAATAGAGAAAAGAAAGAAAGAGAGTCACCTTCATCAACTAGGGATGACAATTTTACCCCGCCCGCTTAACTCACTCCTCCCCGCTACGCCTTGCACAGGTTTTTCCTGCCCCACAAAGGTGGTGGGGCAGGGATGGGGTAAGATTTTAGCCCTGCACCACGGGGTGGGGCAGTGATGGGTTTAGACTTTTAGACCCACCTCGCCCCGCCCCTCCCGGTCTCCACCCCGCCCCGCGTTACTAAGGGTTATAATTGTAAATCTTTCATACCCTAAAACCCTACTATTTAAACAAATATATCAATATTAGCTTATTTTATTCAACCCAATGTGGTTTTTTGCCTTTATTTTATTATTTGTTATACTATGATTTTTTTTTTTTGTGATTGTCTTATTAAACACTTGGATATATTATTCAATTTTTTTTTCTAAAAATTGATTTGATTTGATAAGATAAATTTAGCTGTAATTTCAATTATATTTTTATTAATGAAACAGGTTTCATTAAAAAAATTGTACTAGTTGTAGGGAAAATTAACAAAAAGTGGAGTTTTACGGGTTGGGCAGGGCTTCGCAAGGCCCCAAGGGGCGGGGATGGGGTGAGAAATTTTTCTATGTCATGCGGGGCAAGGTGGGGATGGGGCAAGACAAAAACATGTGGGGCAGGGATGAAGACCCCATCCCACCCCATTGCCATCCCTATCATCAACTGCAACTATAGAAGCTGCTAAGAGAAAAAGAAGAATAAGCACAGCCATGGAAACCCAAACTTACCACAAGCTGATGCTTCTTATCCTGCAAAAGCTAAGTCTAATTTACATTAGTAATTTTGACATATAATTATAGGGTAGTTGGGTATTATGAAGCAGATTTTACTCACCAAACTATCTGCCAGAAATTTGAAGGTCCAAAAACAATTGCAAATGAAAATGACAGCAAGATATATTTGGTTTCTATTTAAGAAATCAAAGGTAATGATGAAATTATTTAGACATTTGTAAGATGCCATTATTTCTCATGAACACTTGAAATTGTTAAATAAGATACGTAGGACATTAAGACATAATACTGTATATATACTCAAAGTAAACATGCATTTTTTGTTAAACCATGAGCTATCATTATTTCGAAAAACTTGCGTATCAGCATTTCTTACTCTACCTACATATTGTAAATCAGGAAGATTCAGTATGGTACATTTCAAATTAACAAATAGCAACATGAAACAGATAATCAAATGATATTTTTCTTCACTCAATATACACTTTGCAAATAAATTTGTCTTAAGGAGTGTGTGAAGGGAAAGAGATAAGTAAAGCAAATCCGAGCAATGAGCGTATCATGAATCCATGATAAGAAACAACAGTAAACAGTAAATACTTCTACTACTCAATTGCCTATTCTTAAAAGTATCATAGGGATTGTGACTAAAAGTACACAGCAGGATATTAAAAAAGAAATTGGATAATTAAGAAAACTTGAAGTTTGTGCGATTCATGTGTCATTGATCTATTGGAATCCATTAGGAGCTCATTTTTTTCTCTAAATGCCTAAAAATTCACCCCCACAAAAAAATTATAAATAAAATAAACAAACAGAACCTTAATATAACAAATGAAACATAAGCACAACAATTTGAGAAAACTTCAATATCTCCCTGTATCTGGGATCCATTAAAACAATAATATTATTACACACCAGCTAGGGGTGTCCAAATAGAACCAGAACCCGACCCACCCGCCCAAACCGTCCGCTCTGACTCGAGAACAGGTCGACTTGACGTCGGTGACGGGTCAATGGCGGGTATCTGCCACTTGAACCTGAAAACAGCGGGTCGGTTGGCGGATTTGAGGCTGAGAAACCGATTTTCAACCGACCTAACTGTATACTGATTAGAAAACGCTGATTTTCTGTCCGATCTGAGGAGATTCGGCTGAAACTCGAAGAGATCAGACGAGATAGTGCTGATTTTCTGTTCGATTTGAGGAGATCCAGCTTGAACTCTAAGAGATCAGGAGAGATAACGTTGATTTTCTGTTCGATTTGAGGAGATCCGGCTTGAACTCGAAGTTAGGAGAGATCTCGTCGAGATTCGGCCTGATCTCTTCGAGATATGCCAAGATCTCACCCAAGATTCGGTCAAGTCTCACTAGATTTGGCGGCTTTTGGCAAAATCTGGCAGAGTTTCTCACAACCCGAAACTGACCGAGGACCGATCCGTACCCGAAGAAAATCCGACCACCCAAACTGACTCCGTTCACTGGTCGGCGACGGGTCCAGGCATGAAAAAGCTGAAGTGATCGGGTCGGTTCTGGGTTGGACACAAACCCAACCCGGACCGACCTGTGGACAAACCTAACACCAACTATCAAAATCCTAGGCTGCACTAAGAATCTTGTCAAAAACCTCTAAAAAAGGAGAGCATAAAATTACTGGCAATAAAGATGAAGCAATGGAAAATCTTGAATTCTTGTAACCTGAAATTTAAAACTCACAACCAAAGGGCCACAAGTTACACATGGAGCATTTCAAACACAAGCGCAAACCCAAACCTATAGCCAAATGAGCACAAGCAATATACATACCCAACTCTGAAAATCCTAAATCAAAAAATATCTATGGATTCACAATCAACCAAAAACAAAAACCCCAAGTTTTTTGAACCCTAATTTCACAGCCAAACATCCATATCAAAGTACTAACCACAAGACCCAATTGGGAAAAAAATTGCAAATCAAAATCACATTGCAACCTAAACCCCAAACAGTATATTCAATCACAAAATATGAAATTTCTACAATTTACAAAAAGAAAGCACTCATCGATGGGTAGAGGAGGTACCATAAAACCCACACCCTATATATTGAATTGAAAACCCAAAAACAAAAAATACAAAATAAATATTACAAAGGGTAGAGGAGGTTCTAGAAAATTGGTGATGGAGGAGACTAGAGGCAAAGGAGGACATGAGAGGAGGAAAGGGGAAGAGGAGTAGGTGGCAGAGTGGCAAGGGTGAGGGAGAGAGAGAGAGAGAGGCGAGGATGAGGGAGAGAGAGAGAGTCGAGAATAAAGGGAGAAGAGGTGGGGGCACGGTGGTGGCTAGGGTGGGAAGTAGTGGCGGCGGTGGAAAGGCCAGGTAAGGGAGGTAGAGGGAGAGAGAGAGAGAGGCGAAGGTGAGGGTAAGGGTGAGGGAGAAAGAGAGTGACGGTTGGTGTAATGGGTAAGAAGAGAAAAAAAAATTAAAACCCTAACCAAAGCTTATTGTTTTTATTTTTTATTATTTACTCTGATCAATCCCAATGCTTTTAAAAGTGTTGGGATAGGTAAATCACATAAGGGAATGAGTAAACCCTATTTCAGCACTTTTAAAAGCGTTGAGATAGGTCAATCACAAAAAGGAATGAGTAAACCCTATTACAGTACTTTTAAAAGTGCTGAGATAGGACAACCATATTCCAGCGCTTTTGAAGCGCCGGGATAGGATACTTTCAAAAATTAAAATAATTCAAAAAAATGATAAACCTAACCTATAGCGGCGGTTATAAAACGTTGCAATAGGCCTCCCTGTACCAGCGTTTTTGGAAACCGCCACTATAGGAGCGATTAGTAAAGTGCCGGTTTTGAGCTGCCGGAATTGGATTTCCTATACCAGCAATTTCAAAAAGTGCTGCTACAGGCTCCTCTATTAGTTTTATATGGGTTTGGTTCTCAGTTTCATATGGGTTTTTTTTTGGTATTGGGAAGTTGCAAGGATCAGTTAGGTCTGAAGGGATTTTGATCTAATGGTCTTTGTTTGTTTTCGAATTTTTCTAGATCTGAAATTTATAGGTTTGTTTTCTGCAGTGGGCCTTTTATGTTTTTAGGCTTGGATTTCTCCTGCTGCGTTACGGCCCGTAATTTTGGGGTAGGAGAGTTGGGATTGCACTACAAAAAAAAATGGTCCTATTGCAGCATTTTTTCTCGGGGCATTTAAAAACCGAAGATATGAGATTTCAAACCTAAGAAGCCAAGTTTTGAGTGGATGCATTGAAGTCTTTGATTTCGGTGTGGTTCATAAGACTTTGTGAAGGACTGTTGCTAGGTTTGATATTTGTAGATGGTTTGATTGACAGAAGAGTAGATCATAAAGAAGAGCAGATCATAAAGAAATTTGCTGGGATGTTAAAGTAATAATGGGGCATAGTGCATTGGCTGACACAAGAAACATTCCTTCATGAAGTCTTATGCACCAATTGGGGATTCTTAAAGTTTGACTCTTGATTGCCTCGTCTTTGTTGTGTGCAGTGTGCTGGTGTCATTGTATATTAATATTGATTAATATTGTAGTTGTAAATCGGTTTGGTATTTTGTTCATATTTGGGTATTTTGAGTTTGTTAAAATTTGGGGATGTGCTGGGTTTACTAATGATATTGAGCTGGGTTTGTGTTCTTGTTGTTCTTGTTTAAGATAAATTTAAATCTCAATTCATGTTATTTTTTGTTTTTAATTCTGTTTTTAATTTTGTTAAATTGAGAAATTAATTTCTTGAATTATATGCTGACGTGGATGCTGAATAAATTTTTTTAATGGCTCCGTCAGCATATACTGTGTCAACAATATACTTCGTCTGCCACGTAAGCTAGTGAGATGATGGTAAGAACTAAAATGAGTTTGCTTTTTGATTTTAGGAACTAAAAGAGGTAAAAATAAAAAGTAGGGACCAAAATGGGAATAAGGTCAAAATATAGGGACAAAAAATGCATTTTTGCATTTAATAAATCTATCAAGTCATTGCCAATAACTTGACCGCCTATTAGAGATTTTGTCATTATATATAGTGATTTTGGATATGAACAATGGATGAATCTATGTGTTAATATAGAGTTACAAAAGTAATGTCACCTTAATGAACTTCTTCATTAATGAATCTAATTAATGAAATTGTTTATTAACGAATGTAACATATTTGTTACATGAGTTGTTATTATGATATGAAGGATTTTATAGCTGGTCATATCCTTTTTGAATGTTATAAATATTGTTAAGGCCACATTTGCAAGGGGTGTGAGAAGAAACAGGAAAGCTCTTGTTAATCCTAACCAATTGTGGAGAGCATCCTAATTACCTGTGAGGTCTTTGAATAATAAAATTTAGTAAGAAATTTCTCACATCTTATTGTTAATTTTTATTACTTATGCACATGATATAATTATTAATTGATAGATATATGTATTATGTATGCTTATCTTGAATTACTTTTTAAGTAAAGTTCCAACACTTAGTTGATCTTATTGAAGTTAACAAATTTGCAATATTAAAGGCAAGCTTCCCTCCTTTCTTGTTTTGTTTGTGGAAAGAGCCATACAGTTTGAGTCAAAGTTCAAGAATAGTCTAGCCAAATTTGAATATTTATTTTTATAATCAAAATTCACTAAAACAAATTTAGAATTCAAGTTCAAATTAATCATCCCCAAAGGAGAGCCTTAGATGTATTGATTACTGTTGCTGCGTGATGAAAAATTAATTGTGGGCAAGCCTAGAGATAATTTTCTAACAAATTGTTTCACGACAGTTACTGTGATAGGTTATTTATGATAGGCAATAAATTGATATTAGTAATATATTTATATAAAAATCATTAACAACTTCCCAATTTATTATAAAAAATGTTATGTTTGTAATATTATTCTAGTTTTACAGATATTTCCAAGTCGATAAATGCATGAGGGCATGGTATTGTTAATTAATACCCAAACTGCATGGAGGAACTTTCTCCAACTCATTATAAGTTCTTAAAACTAATTTTCACTATACTATTATCAACCACTATATCTAATTATAACATAATTTTTCCTATTTTTTGCTAATCCAAATAATCCTCTCATCTAAGTAATGCTCACCCACAAAAATAGCTGTCTTGTGGTGTCTGTTTACTTACCCCATACAAACAAGAATTGCATGGCTCATGCACATATAAATGTACCCCTACATGTCACAGGCCATGATGGAAAGAAGATTAGCAAAAATAAAAATGGCGTCTTCTCTCCCAAAAAGTCGCCCTCTTGCTCTCGCCTTTATCCTACTGCTCGTCCTCCCTCTCGCCCTCGAAGCCAAGCTCCACGCCAAACCCGTCTTGACCTACCACCGGGGCCCTATCATCACCGGAAGGCTCAACCTTTCCCTCCTATGGTATGGTCAATTCGGCCGTTCTCAAAAGAATACTATCGGGACCTTCATCAAATCATTAAACTACGATGGTCGTGCAAACTTTCAGCCTCAGGTATCAACCTGGTGGGAAATGGTTGGGAGCTACCAATCTATGGCTATGAAGCATTCAAGGAAAACCCCAAGAATCCTAGTGAATGTTGTGAAGCAAATTACCGATAACTCATACTCTTTGGGAAAGGTCATGACCAAAGACTTTATTAAGACTCTGGTCCAGAAGGCAACTGCTGGAAATCGTAACACTGTTGCTGTTATCTTCACATCTAGGCAAGTCACAGCTTCTGATTTGTGCTCGGGACAATGCTTTGAGCATGGAGTTATTGGTAACATCTATTTTCCTCTATTCCTTTCTATTTATAATATTTTATAACAAACAATACTAGTGCTCGGGACAATGCGTTGTCTCTAATATTTGTTACATAATATTATTCTTAGTGGTTTATGTAAAAGTAATATCGTTAGAATTACAATTTGCACAACTTATCTCCCTAGCTAGCATATTTGTGAAAAATATATGTTTTACAATGACCTCTAATATAAAATATCTTTACCTTAAAAAAGTGGAATAAGACTAGTACTAAGCTACAAATGTTTACACTATTATTATTTTGCATTACAAAATTTAAAATTACAATGTATATCACTAACGTAACAATATATATGATCAAATAATCGACAAATTAAGCAATTATCTAACTCACAACAATGATAAGAATTACTTTAATTAATTTTGTTGGTACACATGTGACAGAGGAACTATCTCTTAGTTTAGTTTAATAATTTACCTTGAAGTAATGAATATTAGATTATTAATTTTGATGAGTTTTAATCATATTATTAACTACTGCAAAAATTTGCAGGTAAGCAGCCATACATCTTGGTGGGTAATCCAGAAAGCGAGTGCCCAGGTACTTGTGCCTGGCCATTCCACAGGTCTGACTACGGGCTACAAGGTGTAACATTGCAACCACCAAATGGTAACATTGGTGCTGATGCTATGGTGACCCATTTTGCCTCAGGCTTGGCTTCTACCGTGACCAACCCATTCAAGACTGGGTTTTACAAACCCGGCCGCAGAAATGATGTGTTGATTGAGGCTACTACGGCTTGTCCTGGTATTTTTGGAAGCGGGGCATTGCCTGGGTACACCGGAAAGGTACGAGTGGACCCGACCACTGGTGGAGGCTTCAATGCTCATGGTTATAAGGGTAGGAAATTCATGCTACCTGCTATATGGAACCCAAAAACATCATCATGCTGGACACTCTTGTAGTTAATTGTACAAGTTAAAGAGGGAGAGCACAATGTGACTTAATTGTATCATTGAACGTATAAGTAATCGAAATGCAATACTACTTTTTGTTGGGAGATGCTTGAGACCCAACACTTTTTTGTCTCTCTTCAGTTGGTGTGTAATTTTTTGTTGTTGTTGTATTTGCCATTCTAAGGGATTTAATTGATGGGCTGAGGGCTCTCTATGATTTACGTTTAGTAGACACTATTGTGAAACATTTTGCTATATTAAGGATGGGCATGAGATGGTGAAGGTGTCTACTGTCTAATATTTGTATCCTTCAGCAAATTGAGGATACATGGTGTTAGCCTGTTAGGGAGTAGGGGCAATCCCATTGATCGATTTAACTGGCTAAGAGGAGAAGTTTGTAGAACTAGAAAGAATTATTAATTAATTGCTTCTTCTAAAAAAAGAAAAAAAAGGTTCATACCTGCTAATGAAAAATACAAACGTCCAGAAAGCAAATCAAATTGGAATATCTGAAATCACTTATATTGGCTACCAAGAAGAGAAACAAATCTTAAACATGTCTATAATGTTTGAACTGATGGAAAAATACAAAAAGATGTCCTACAAAGTCTTCAAAAAAAGAAAAAAAAACCCAATAAATGTTCATCCATTACATTTTGTTCATTGTTAACTTATTACTTTTACGTTTTTTAAAATAAAATGATGTAGAGTGAAAACGAAAGCAAGATAATTAACATGATTCAACTTAATAACTTACATTCATAGCAAAAGGCCCCAAATGGTTGTCTTTATTATCTTGAATTGTTATTACAACTATGTTATATATATATATATATATATATATATATATATATATATATAGGAATGCATTAAGCTTAATATGATAATCCTAATGTTATAACAAAATCACGGTAGCTTATTGTATCCTACAAAATCATGGTCTACATATTTATGATAATATTTTAATATATTCTATAATGCCACTTCAAACTTAAGGATGAAATTTGAAAATGCCTTAGAGTTTACAAAGTAAGGTCATGAAGAAATCGTGACAATGAATGACCAGATTGGATGTAGAATAGATCGGGAACATTGTAGAATGACATGGGAGAAAACGCTGGCTATGTAGCAAACAACGATAGTCAAAGATGGATATGTTGGCAGATGGTGGTTAGGATTAAAGAATAACTACATTAATGTTCGAATTTGAATGCCAACTGCTATGGCTGGAGGGTGTAGGCAAAGCTTGGGGGGGGGGAGGGGGAGGAGGTCTCCTAGCTTTTTCAACTTTCCATTATATATAGTATTCAAATCACAAAAATAGTACAAATTATAGAAAAATGTAGTTATTAGACCCCCTCAGATTTTAGAATTTAGGCATTTAACTCCTCAATCCTTTTGAATTAGTTCAGAACACAAGTTTTATACATTGTGCAATTATTTGAGTTTTGGATAGCTCTTAAATATATATATATATATATATATATATATATATATATATATATATATATATATATATTTAGACTTGAGGAACATTGACAGAGAAATGATGACTCTAAGATGGCATACGAAAGATAACAGTTGGCAATAATGGGTGGTCGACGATGAAATGTGGTTAGAGCATTATGGCATTGAAAGCCAAAGGAGAGCATCATCGTTTGGCAGAGGACATTGACATATGACAGCAATGTGAGTGATCAAATGGCATAGGCACCAACATTTGGAATGATGATATCGATTGTAGATGGTGTCATTACAAGGTGAATGATCGGGTTGGAGAATTTAGAATAGATTAAGCCAAAAAATAAAGATTGATGGACCATTTAGTGTGATTTGAGAGCCTGAAAAGGGAAAAGGGGCCTAAAACTTGGCATTTTGTGAAAAATTAGAGTGGGAAAGTGCACCTGTAGCAAAAAAAAAAAGAAAGAAAAGAAAAGAAAAAAAGAGCCAAAAACAATTATAACTAAGTTCTACCTTAATTTGAAACCAATCCAATTTTTCTTTTCAAAACCTATTATTAATTGAAGTATAAATTTCAAATAAAAAATTCGCAGTGTTCCAAAAAGTAATTATTCCTTTTTAATATTTTATGATAATTCGATTTTCATAACTTATTTTGAAACTTAAGACTTTAAATAAATTCATTAAATTGTAATACCAAAAATTACATTAGAAATTTAGAACTAATTTTATAAATAAGTCAAGAAAAAACAACTTTTTTTTTTATATATTAAAAGTCAAGAATGAACAATTTGCATACTCTTTGAAATGATAACCTTCTAAGTTTTAATTTCCGTTTGTTTTGATTAAAAACTTGGTGTAAAGATAGTTTTTCATGTTTTCTAGTATTTGGTAACATAAAAAAAGATAAGTCAAAGGAAAACTATATTTGGTCAACATAAAAAGTATGGCTTATTTTTAAAGATTTTTTTTCCATTAAATTTTTTTAGAAAACAGCTATATCTCACAGCAAATTAAATAAAGAAAGTTAGGAGGTTGTTTTTCAACTCATTTAAAGTTGCTACCAAACAATAGATAATGAGACAGTTTTATAGAAAATACTTCTTGAAAAATGACTTGTTTTCTAGAAAATATTATTGCTGAAACAAACAAAGCGTAATTTAACTTGTTTATTTAAGATTTTGACAAAATTTTAAAAATTAACAAATTAATGTGGCAGTATATAACTTAATGCATGTAATAATAAGAAATGCCCGTGTATTTACTATTGAATCATGTTAACTAATTCCTAGACAATTGTTAATAAACTATAATAAGAAAATTTTGACATAACTTTCATGAAAATTATAAAAAATTATCATTAAAATTAATTCCATAATAAGGTAATTTTATTTTATTTTTTGTTTTTTATTTTATTTTTTTATTTTTGTTAAATATGGGCCATTGGAGACCCGACCCGGTTTAAAATATCTTCTTGTCTTCTTCACGAAAAAGGGGCTGGACGGTCCAATGGACTTGAGTTGAGAGTGGAGAGTGGGACACAGATACTCAGAACGACTCGACCTCCATCTTTCCATCGGTGAGTTTTTTTTTTCTCTGCTCTTCGTTTTCAATTCTCTCTTTTACTTTGAATTTAGCTCCGTTAGCAATTAGGGTTTTTACTACTCAGTTTGCGATATATCAAAATTATTCTCTGTTCCTTTTCGATTGCCATACAAATGCAAACGTTGATGTCTTTCATTGACAATATTGGTTTATGAGTTCTTTACTATATTTACAAAAAATTTGGATTTATGCATTGTTTTATATATAAATTAAATTTTTTTTTTTTTTATAATTAATATGAAAAATGGAGATATGGAAAAATTGGGGGTAAGGCTGCCTACAAATCGCCTCTCATTCACCGGAAAAGTGGGTGCTTTGTGTTTAGGACTGATAATGTGATGAACTTGTTTAGGAAAATATGCATATTTAGTTATACATGTTTCAGATGCAGATTGTGGCATACACCTGAATGTGTTTTGAAAACTTGTAATGTAGGGTGAGTAAAAAGTCACTGTGATCAAATGCTAAAAGGAAGGAAAGTTTCTGGTAGGGGAGAAGCGGTAACAGCTAATTATGCTTTTAGCCCGCTTGACGATGACATTATTATAAAACACAGGCTTCTCACCCGTACCACGACCACAAGGGGTGAACCTCCGTTGAAGAAACTTCAGAAGAAGTTCACCTCTTTTTTCGTTGAGGTCGAGAAAGATACGGATAATTATGGCGACTGTGAGAAGCTTGCCAAAGCTTTCTTACAGGAGATGTCGACGTTTGAAATTCCACTCCTCAAGAGCAAAGCAGTTGTTGATGCGAACGTGAGAGAGAAGGAGAACTTCAACGAGTTGAAAGATGACATAAATAGGCAGATTGTGCAAGCGCAGGCTGACATAGAAGATCTTAAGAAGCTGCTTGAAGAGAGTAAGATTGAGAGGCAGCACAAAGAGGAGTGTGAGGCAATCAGGAAATTGATTGCTGCGCAGCCACCAAGATCAGAGACACAGAAGATGATAACGGAATTAGAGAAAGAGATTGCAGCTTTGGATGCAGAGAACACTGCTGGTTCAAGGTTGCTGGAGCTTCGCAAGAAACAGTTTGCCCTTTTGTTGCACGTGGTATGTGGCCATTTTCTAATGATTTGTATGCTTTTTGCATTTCCATTCTACAGACACAAGTGGGTCTTTAATTTATGATGTTACAATCCTCCCTGTTCTTAAAGAGAGAGGAACTACCATACCATTTGAGCTAGAGCTGACCTTTGTTCCCATGTCATTATGATTAACTATGCAGCTGGTTCTATTTTCTTGAAGCTTGTGATTGTTTATAACAAAGACACTATATGTGTCATCTGAGATTTTTTACTAGAAATTCTGTTCTGGTAGCGTTGCTGCTGACTGCTGTGTGAAATTCTGAGCTCCTCTAGTCTATGCCTATGCCAATTATTGCTGTTGAGCTTCAAAGTTCCTGTCTCATCAATAAATCCCATGGTGCCAATTCTAGTGCCTGTTTGAGAGGCCTGAAAAATTAATTATAGGGTTTTTATTTTCCCTTATATCTCGGGACTTTGGTCCTTAATTTCATCTCCGCATCAATATCCCACATCTCTATCATAAGAGTATATTTCTATCCCTCTTGAAATTATATGGGATTTGAAAATGGGGGCTTTGTTGAATCACATTGAGAAATCTGTTTAAATACACTGATTGGACCTGGTAGCAGCATAATGTCCTCAGCCTCTTAGTTTGACTCAACATTTATATTGGTGCATGGGGTTTTGTTGGGATGATGAAATATTGGTTTTGGAGTTCATAACCATCTTTCAAAGGTCTCTTTGAGCTTGTTAGAGTTGCCTTTGGTTTGTATGAGTGCAGAAGCGCATGATTATTTTTCTTTCTGGTTGGTAGGGTATGGATGAATTCAGTAGAGAAATTAAAATTTTCCAAGTATGTATTAAATTATGTTATGGTGGGGTTTTCCTATTTTTTTGTGGGTTTTTTTCAGAGGAAGGGGGGGGGGGGGGGGATAGGGTTTGTTAGGTAAGGGTTAGTGGTCTTGAAATTAACTTTATGTTTATTTTCCTTAGGTGTGCATGGTCATATTAGCCCCTCATATCGCCCCTTTGATGGGTTCTTTATTTGGTTGGTCTTACTTCAGAATAACTTTTGCTTTAAGCAATGTATCGATCTTCAGAATATGAGCTTATCCTCTGGAAAATAAATTGCATGATGATGTTTACTTTTGAATTGAGAGAGGGGCTGTAGCTCTATATGGTGGCCATTATAAAAAAATAGTATCAGAAATGGAATGTCATCCCTTCTTGGAATGCTAAATATTGTCTTATCTGATGTTTTTTTTCCGTCTACATTTTTGTTTTGTTGTTTCTAAAGGTTTTACTGACCAACTGTTTTCCTGTTCGTCATTCTTTATTTCCAATATTTTTGTTAATTCAGTAGTTTTAATGGGGGTGGGGGTGTTTCAACCCCTTGAATGTCTCCATTGGAAATAGCAATAGGTGATAGTTGAGTTACAAGGCTTTTGTTGTCATTCTTTATTTCAAATTGAAAGTGTTTTAGACTTTGTTTTGCATGGAGAAGAAAAAAATTGAGTTCTATCTGTGTAATTTTTTTTAACCACATAAATACTCACGTACCTGAGGGAATTCAAACCCCCACTCACCCACCACCTGTGTAATTCAAATGTTAACCTTTCTTATTCTGTTTTATATTACGATCTCATTTGCATTATATTTTTTTCTTTAAGTATTTTCTGGTCAACTATTTTGGCATCTATTCTTCATTTTATCATTAATCACTTGTATTTTGCATTTAGATAGCAAGGTGTTAATCTCATGACCTTAGCATTTCATGGTATTCTAGCTTTTAGTTCTATAATTAATGGTCATTCATGTGTGTCTTATATTTCATACAGCTGGATCTGCAGTTGACTACTTAATATGATAGGTCCACTCCATCTGAAGATTATGCTATTAATTTAAATTTTTTTTTTTTAAAACCTTTCTGCAGGTGGATGAGTTGCAGAATACCATAGAGGAAGAGCAGAAAAGTTTGGTTGAGGAGATGAGACTTGCAACTGAAGAGCTGAAGAATGGAATTGAGGATGCTAGTGGGGGCTCAGATGCCATGGCTGTTGATTAGTGACTATTCTGAATCTCAGTAGGCTGTTGTAAGATTGTGTTCTCTTTTAATGTGTTTCTATTTATGCATAGAGTTTTCTTGATGATCAGAAATGGAAAATGTAATGGAATGTCAGAACATGTCTGTCCTGTCGTAGCATTAGTTATTGAACAAAGACCTTCATTCTTGTTTAGAAATTAGACAATTGTCCTTAATAGTTTTGATTAGTCTTAGTAATGTTTATATATACCATCAAAGTGGGTTAGAAGTGCATCATGTTCTTGCACTGCAGTACTGCTATTGCTGATATGAGTTAATAAGATTTTTGTTCTGAAACTTGGGAGATGATGATGGCCAAGTGCAGTTTTGGCTAGTTCTGTCAGTTACAGTTGACAAATGAATTACTTTAAAACTTACTATTTCTTTTCACTATCAGAAACCCTTTTTCTTACCATTTTCTAGCCTTTTCCCCACCAAACTCTAACCCAAATTCCTCAAAATCCTAGCTGTCCAGGAATTCCAAATCTGATTTGTTTTCTTTTCATTTTGTCCTGCGTAACAAAGTTTCCAAATTTGTGATGAATAGTGGCTCACGTTTAAGGAAAGGTGAGATTCTTTTTGACTATTACTCACATGGATAAATTGTTTTTGACTTATTCATGGTAGTTGTAGGCCATTTAGAAAATGCCATAAACCAAGTGCCTAACTAGGATTAAAGTTTTCAGTCATGGGTTTCAATCTAGATTAATGGCCATTTGCCTTATATTAACAAGATCATGCTAGAGCGTTTGTTAGTTCAATTGATTTGGTGAAGAAGGTTTTGGTTTGATTAAGAGTTTTGTTGATTAGGAGAGAAGATTTGCTCTAGAAGTTTTTATGTCTTTTGCTGATTCCCCATATAAGGGTTTATAAGTTACATTACTAAGATTGTTTACCGTAAAGAGGCTTAATATCTTGTTGCTTATCAAGAGAGACAGAGAGGGAGGGAGGCTTAACATCTTGTTAAATAAATTAGTACTACTGTATTAGGGTATCTCTTGAAATAATAGTGCTTAAATGTTCCTCAGCCAGCCATGGAAGAGTGACTTCAATGATTGATAAGGTATTTTTAGTTCTACTAGCATTTGAAAGACATTCTAGGACTTCTGGTTATCCCTTGGTATTTTAAATTTTTTTTTTTTTTTTTTTTGGGTTTGTGTGTGTATTTTTATGAACAAATCCATATCTGCTGGGTCAATCAGTGCAAGCTTTCATCTTTAACTCTGATGATGATATGAAATTATTTGCTAATGAGTTCCTAACGAAATTGCTCTGATACAGTAAGCTATAACAGATTCTACTCCGTTTGAGTAGCGCATTCAATTTCAAAACTGCTGACAAATTATTTATGGAACAAACTAATCCTCAACAATTTTCTTTTGCTTTATTTTTTCCTCATTAGATGTGCAAAATTATTAGGTTCTTGAGACGACATATAATTTCAGATGCATTGAAATCCATAGAAATAGGAAAGATATATGTACGCGCGCGCACACATAAGTATTGCATATTTATAGGGTTCTCTTATTTTTTTTCAATTTTTAATTTATTGCAATACTCAGGTACAATCAACATCTCCATATCTATTAATCATTTTATTTCAGAACAAGGATCGAAGTTGGTATTTAACTGGTAAGATTACAAATTTAAGATTTACTTCGTATCTTTAGCAGTCTTGTTCTTTAGGAGATGATTTTTGGCAAGTTCAGCAACGTTTGCCAATGGCTCGATACTGACAAGCGAGACATTGGCAGCAGCATCTTCCTTGAGCTCATACTCAATTGTGCTTCTTATTATGCATAAATCGTTGCCCTTCTCAATTACTTCAAAGCGATCACGATACAGAGTAAATCCCAGCTCAAGAAATCCACCTTCAATTACCTCTGTTTCTTTCACGCGACTCTCATTGTCCACTTTTGTGAACTCTTCGCATCCAGTGAACCCAGTTCCTAATTCAATGGAAAGAAGTTGCAGTATTAATTCGAAGCATAACTTTATAGTACCTTAATCGATCATTCATTTTCAACTAGTTTGGATAACGCAACGGATAGTCATTTTCTTGGGCCACAAAAACAACACTTTTGTTAAAGTCACTACATAGATTGCTTGGGAAATTCGAGAGACATTGTTCTCTTTGCTCTTGTGCAAATTTCACAACTTTCTGCAAGGATTTTAGTTGGAATTATGGGTTGACCGATTGATTATGTCTCTATTAATGATGAGATAGACAAGAGAACATTTGTGATACATACTTGGTGCAAATGTTAGCTTGATAACAGTACCAACTCCTCCATCACCTTCTATGACTTCAATTTTCTCAATGAAATTCGAAAGCACTTCTTCAACTAATTTTGAAAACTTAAATGTCCCATAGAACTCCATCACTAGCTGACACGTTTACCTCTACCTCATGTGAAACTTGCCCAACCATCTTTCTTCTTTTGCTGGCAAGCTATAGAGCATTTGTGATTCAGGGTGTGTTGTTTATGGTAATATATAATTGATTCCCAACATATGATCAAGACCAAGGTCTATGTACCTATGTTATTAGTCAAAGTTGGCGTGCAAAGATTCCTAGGAGAAAATGGGCGTTTGTCCCTTTCGCCAAAACTTTTTAGCAAAATGTCTCATATTTGAAACTATTTAGAGAAATGCCCATGTTTTGAAACTCGATTTTTAGACAATTGAGTTATAGCAAACTGAAAATAAAAAAAAATTCTAGAAATCGAGTTCCAAATTTTTTTTTTCTAAGTCCACGTTCGCTATAACTTGATGTTCCAAAAATCGAGTTATACTTTTGAAACTCGATTTTTAGAAAATCAAGCTTCAAAATAAGGGCATTTCTCTAATTAGTTTTAAACATGGGGTATTTTGCTGAAATTAAAAAAAAAAAAAAGGGCAAAAGCCCATTTTGGCCAAGATTCCTATGCCGCCGCTGATGGCATATTGGTTGTCATATTAGCTAAGATAAAATGAAGAAGATAAATACAGACAGGAATGGGACCAAGAAAAACTTAATCTTGGGGGGCCGTGGTTGGTAATCTACTCATTGTTGTATGAGCAATGCTATATATACAAAAATTTCACAATATTTTTATAATTATGTTGATAAACTTTTACTTGTTTTTATTTGAACTAACTACTAATATCGTTTTTTAATTTACCACTAACAACTTGCCACATCAACAGGCATGAAAAGTTATCAAAATTTTTGTGTAACTTTCCCTTGTTGTATATCTATTCAAATTCGCTGGTTGACAAGCCACCCACCCAACACCATTTGGGGTGGCTACATTGCCACCCACCTCAGCTTTAAGTCTCTCTCCTCCTATATATGTGTGTAATAAACACCCTAGAGATGGAGAGAAGAAAGAGATGTGTATTTGGTATTATAAATAATATGGCCTGGTTGATGACCATTAGAATGAAAGAAATTCAAATACAATATCATTCTCATAAATCTTTCTCTTTTCTTGCTATTTTCTTTACTTTACGACAGTATTATATTAGTTTCGTAGAATTGTATACGATGGAAATTTTGGTATAGAACAAAGGTAGAAAGAACATATACATCATTTGGAGGACTCACATTGAAGAATGGTATAATTTTAAGAAGCCTATCAAAGTTGTGACTCAGATCAGAAAGCAAGAAAAGGAATGAAGCAAAAGAAGAAAGAAGTGCAGGGATGAAATCTGAGAAAAACGACAGCTGAGCAATGTAGTTTAGCTATGCAGTGTAGTTTAGTGTAGTGTAGACTTGTAGTTTAGTGATGTAGTTAAGTGAGACGTGTTCACACGTGAGATAATTAAAAAACACGTGTTATAACTGTACCTGCATAATTTGGGATATTTTGGTTTGCTCTGTTTTCTGTATTTAGTCACAGATTCATGTACAGGTTCATTTCAGTTGAATGAGATACAAGTTTTCTTCATTCCAAATTCTCTCTAGCTTTTGCTTCGTTCCTTTTCTTGCTTTCTGATCTGAGTCACAACTTTGATGATCCCCCTCAAGATGAGAATCAGGATTGTGAATATTCACAATGCTCATCTTGGTAAGTAAAGCTTTCAATTGTTGACCACTAAGAGCCTTTGTAAGAAGATCAGCTAGCTGTGAGTGAGTAGGACTGAAAAACAATCTGATGACTTTATCTTGAACCTTATCTCTGACCATGTGACAATCTATTTCTATATGCTTGGCCCTCTCATGAAATACGGGGTTCTCACTGATATATATAGCTGCTTGATTATCACAAAACAACATTGCAGGTTTTGAATGATGTACTTCTAAATTCTTTAACAAAGCTAATATCTAAGTCATCTCACACACAGTCACTGCCATGGCTTGATACTCTGCTTCAACAGAGGATCTAGAGACTATGGATGGCTTTTTAGACTTCCATGAAACCAGGGAATTACCCAAAAAGACACAATAACTAGTGGTTGATCTTCTAGAGTCAACACAAGATGCCTAATTTGCATCTGTGAATGCCTTTAAGTGCAAATCTAAATTGGATGATAACAAAATACCTTGTCCAGGACTTCCCTTTATGTACTGTAACACCTTATAGGCTGCATCCAGGTGAGGTTTTCTTGGTTTTGACATAAAATGACTCAGTTTGTGCACTGAGTATGTGATGTCTGGTCTGGTAATGGTCAGGTATAAAAACACATATTGGACAGAAAAATGAAGCAACATGATAGACTTTTGGTTAGTTGACTAATGGATATCAAGTTGAAAGTGAAAGAAGGAACACACAACACATTTTCAAGAACTAAACTAGAAGTTACTTGAATGGTTCCTATGTGTGTGACAACAACTCTTTCACCATTAGGCAATTGACCAAAGGAGGTTATAGAACTAGTAATTTTAGTGAACAAATCAACTGAATGAACTATATAGTCTGTGGCACCTGTATTAAGAACCCAAGTGTCTTGACTATATACTGTTTTATTTGAAGGATTGACAACAAAAATAGTGTTTCATGCTCAAACACATAGAGTTTTGCAAGAGATCATTAGAAATACCTGAGAGGGCGGAATTGGCCGTGTGAATTGCTTCATTGGAACTACTAGAATTGGATGCATGAGAATTCAACAGGGATATCAACTGCTGATACTGTTCTTGAGTGAAAGAGAAAGTGCTATTTTGATGCACAGCTTCATTTTGAGCTTGATCACAATCCACCATGACTTGATTAGCCATAGGAACCTTTCCCTTTTGCTTGTAGCTTGGTGGAAATCCAATGAAGAATAGTCTTATAGTTGTAGACACCTAATTTTCTACCCGATTAATAAACTTTAGTCTCCGGTCCCAATGATGAGCTTGAGACGTGTACAAAAGGTAATTGAAATTATTTTGATAGTTTGGAAGTAATCATAACTTAAAAGTGCTCAAATCGCTTTGAAAACAATGTTGAAGTATGACATTTACTTATTGTTTTGACCATAAATTTTTATCCATAAATAATATTAGAGTGAGGTTTGTTGCATTGGAATGTAGACATCCTGGGCTTCAATTTGAACACAAATTTTGCCTAATTTGAGCTTAAATTAAGTGAGTTATGACTGTTTGAAATTGGGCCAACTGGGCAGTTCGATTTTTTGGGTTTTAAAACTTCATTTTAAGGGCCCAAAACATAATGTTTTGATGTGGGCCGGCTCATGGACCCTTGAGAATGTCCAAAGATCATTAAAAAGTCTGAAAACCCTAAATTTTAACTTATAAATACTCATCTTATGCCTCCAAACTAAAACCCTAGCTAGAGAGAGCCATTTTTTAGCCTCTATATTCTTTAAAACCATAATTTTCTTTTCTAAAAAATACACACACAGCACCTTTGCACATTTTTACAAATTAAAAACCTCTCTTTAGTTAGTTTTAAGGCAGAAACTATTTTCCCAATTGATTTCTCAAAACCCTTTTCAAAACTAATCTTGTTTTTGAGTTGTGATTACCTATAAATTATTGAAATCGTCTTGTTGTGTAGGTATTGAGGGGCCAGTTAAATATCAGTCATGTTTGTATTCCATAGCAAGGTGGGTCTCTCTTCATGGCTTTTCCTGGATTTGGCTCTTTTATAATTTGTGTTTTTGTTGTTCTTAGTTAATTTATATGTTATTCATGCTTAGAAATATGTTTTGTTTTATTTGATTTTATTTTGTTTTGTCCCATCATGTTTTGATTGGAAAGTTGATATGATTTGATATATTGATGGATATTTTTTGATGTGGTAAGTGTTGTTTGTTGTTAGATCCAATGCATGTTTAGGAATAAATTTTGTTTTGTTTATCTTAGATATCTTTGTTGTTAGTTTAAGTTGTTTAGTTTTATATTAGAAGTATATTAGGTTTGGTTTAATAGTTATTTTGTTGCTTGCTTAAAATTGTGTTTCTAGGCTTGTATACACATACTTGTGCTCAGAAATGCAGATTTAAGGTTCTTGCAATTTTAATTGTTTTGCTTAGTTCTAAATCCTCTGTTTTGCTTAAGCCTATGGTTAGTAGAATAACATGTTTCACATGCTTTGATTGTTGAATTGATAATTAGGATTTATATCTCGGTTGAATCATATGAACATGCATTGATGCATGGATGCTATGGTGCTATGAGGTAAATGAGGAAAGTCATGCATAATTACATGAACATGTATTTGATTGGGATGATGAGCATGATATGATTTATGAACATGATGAATATGCTTGAATGTTGAATGTGTCATTAATAGGGTTAAGACATAAGACACAATGAGAGGAAGCCATCCTTAGGATTGTGCGGTTTTGGGTGCCTAACACCTTCCCAAGACCGTATCTTAACTTCGAACTCATATCTCTGGTAGTAAGATCAATGGTCTTTCCTCGAGAGGATTCCATATATATGGTTCCTAGACCATTGCAAAAACTAGGTGGCGACTCCCTCTTGTGTCCACAATAGTGATATAGAATCATGCATAGAGCATTGTTCTTAAAGGTTGATTTGTGTCATCTAGAGTAAAACTTAGTGCAACTAGTTCTCTTAGCCAAACAATCCCTCATGATTAGACTATAGCGTCAACTTTCGTGATGGGTGCACTTCCACTCATGGAGGTTCAAGAACAATCTTCTAATGCCTTTTCATAGAACAAATATAAATTTTCACAAAAAAAAAAATGTGAGAGAAAAAGAAAATAATGTCTAATGGATAATAAGAGCATCAAAAAAAAAAAAAAAAAGTTATATGGAAGTGTTTTGTTATGGGGAATTATATAAGCCATTGATGATAAAAAGGGTATAAAGTTACTAATTGTTGTGTTAAGATAGCTTGACCCTGGTTAATTAATTCAATTATCCAAGTTGATAAATTAGGTCCAATTGCATGCAGATCATGAAGGCACCAAAAAATACCCATTAAACTAAATGCAGTAGAAATTAAAATGATACGGTGAGTGGATGAAAAATGGAGAAAACCTCTCACAAGGCAAATATTCAACCGAGTGATTTTAAGGTCACTAGTCCTAAGAATCCACTAATAAAAAATTAAGCGGTTACAAGTATAAGGAGTCTTACCAACTACCCTAACTTATCCCGAAATACTAACCTACAGTTGAACTTTCGCTTTAATACTCAATTGGACTTAATCTTGTAATAGCTTTCTTTCCTTTGATGCATAAATCTCCATTCTGTGACTAACCCTTTACACGGATCCCAGTACACGATTAACTCCAGTAACTTGAAAGATGTAGTTGGCTACAAAGTTCTTTACTTCATCAACAATGAAGATCAGGAAGCACTTGGTTACAAAACTCTATGATGTACAAACACAGTAGTTTCTCATTGAGAAAATAAATCTTTTGATCTCTGTATCTGTGTGTGACAACTCTTAAAATAAGCCTTATATATGTTTAGGGTTGTGAGAAAAGAAATCCTAAATAAGTACATAAGCCTAGGTTGAATTTCAAATCTAGAAAACTGAAAATCGTAATTCTCAATAGATTAAGCTGCTGTCGAGCTATCTATCGAGCTTCGTCTCGATAGCAGGCATTGCCATTTGTCGAGACTTAAAGAATAGCATTTCTTCACTTGTTTCTTGAATCTATCTTCATGACTTTTAATATGAACACTTGATATGCTTTGAACAACATATTTCTTGATATATTAAACCTATCTTAGATCTACCCAAATACAAATAAAGTGTATTTTGTTAAAAAATTAGCCAATTATATAAAATATGACCCTAACACTAATAATCTATTAATTCTCAACTAGTGTGTAGCTCCGTGCATATGCACAAGTACAATTAAAAACAATCATATTATATGGTTCAAATTATGCTTTTTTTAGAAGAAGTTCAAATTATACATGTATTAAATTACACTTTTTTTAAACTAGACATTTCTAAAATATGTAATGGTTTTTTATTATGTACATACATACATACATACATACATACATACATATATATATATATATATATGATTTAAAATTTAATGGATTTTAGAACCTTCAATTTTTGCACTCAATAATTCACTTGCCACAAAAATTTTATAAAAAAAAACTTAGATGGACACATAATGGAAAATTGGACTCCAATTGAAATCCAACTTAAAATCTAATTGGATTTGGACTCTTCGTTTTTTACAGTCAATTATTCACTTGGCATAAAATTAAAAATTAAATGGGGTATGTGGTGCAAAATTAATTGGATTTTCTCTAAGTTTTGGCTATTAATATATACTAATATATAACCCGTGTTTACAAACGAGAATAATGAGCTGTAGTAGTGCTATTGATGTTAGTTTGAGTTATTAAACATGTAGGGCATAGTTCAACCAAGAAATTTGGAGGTAATAAAATAGTTTTTACTTGCAATTTTCATGATATTGGTTATGCCAAGTTTCTCATTACATTGCTGTTACGTATATAATTTTGAAAATCACTATTAGATACTAAATATACAATATCAATTCACAATTATTGTCTATGAAATTCTACTGAATATAACAAAAAATAAAATTCTAAATTGGTCAAATAATATCTTCTAAATTGAATGAGGATAGGTGCATGAGATCATTTAGCTCAATTATAGTTTGTTATGTTCAATATCTTCGCATACAAAATATCTGAATAGAAATAGTATAAAAAATATGCTCATTAGTCCAAAGAAAAAATAATAGCAAAAATCTAAATAATTTAATTTGTATGGAAAGTTAACAAAAGTAAAATCCAATTTTTATTTTAATTGAATTTTCTTTAAACTTTCATTTAAAAAAGCAAAATAATACGTGTATATATATATATATAAATTAATAATGGACTATACATAATCAAGATATATTACATAAATGACTTATAAATTTGAATTGTTTTTATTTATACAACAAAGAGGCTCATAAATATAAAATCATTCAAACCCTCTCTTCCACTAATTTTATATATAGAGTTTTTCCTCTAATTTTTTATATAGAGCGAGATATATGGTTATATTTTTTATGGTTTATTTATATTGAACTTTTCGTTTTCTACATTAAATTAACTCATTTGATACAAAAATTAAAAAAAATTAGATTAGATGAGATACGTGACACAAAATTAAATTCTAATTGAATTTCAATTTGAAATCTAATTAAATTTTCTATCAATTTTACCTCTATATATATATATATATATATTTATTTATTTATTTACAGATGGCTAATATACACATAAGTGCCCAACTACTAATTTTTAGATAAATGCTCAACTGACTGTTTTTCATGTAAATGCACAACGGCTAGAAAAGAGAGAAATGTTTGAAACATGCACCCTTATCAACAAATGCAGGATGAAGGATAATGGTGACAATATACTATGTCGCGGAAGACTGTCCTACAAACACTCATAATTTGTTTGTTTGTTTGTTTCTGGGTGAAACGATATAGGATATTATTTGAGTTGGGTTCTCGTGACTCACACCCACAACTTGGGGCCTTTTTCTATGGGTTCAGGCAACTTTGTCTTGTTTTCTAGTGTAATCAATTATTGTCTTCACTGACAATTCACGTTTTTTTTAAAAATTTTCTCATAAGCAACAATGTAAAGGGCTGGTGGTATTTTAAAGAACCTAAACTTATATGTCAGTATTGTCAGAGCCTGAATCAAATGTTAGAAGAACTCATCGATGAGAACAAAGATGATATATTGATATGTAAATTAAAAAAATTAAATTACATAATTAGAGAAAATCATGAATCGTTGCTTATCAAAAAAAAAAAAAAAAAAAAATGAAGTATTGAATCCGAAGATGGTGTGAACTTCGTCTTCGTGATCAATTTTTTTTTATCCCCGCTCCAATGACAGAATACAATAAAGAAGTGAATCAGGTGATGGATTTCAGGTTGTTAGAATATCAAGGCGCAAGGCCAAGGTTCATTGTATTATATTAGAAGTTAGAACTACCCTTGCATTGTAGTGTATTAAACATACAGGATAATGTGGCTAGATAAAAGGCTCCTTTGTCCATGATTTAGAGAGATTTAAGGTCTGTTTTAAATCTGCTTATTTTGCTGAAATTGTAAACTTTTTGTTGAAAGTATTATAAATAAAAGTAAAAGTTAGTTGAAATAGTATAATGGGACTCATGAATAATATTAAAAAGTGTAGTAAAGTCATGAATAGTAGCAAAAATAAGCTAAATAGTAAAATAAGTTAGCTTATTAAGCTGGAGCTAATCGCACACTAAAAAAACAAAGCTATTATAGTGGAAGAGAGACTCTCAACTCTGCCATCACAGATCCAAGCAAGGGAATTCCCTGGAGGATTGAGAATGCCATTTTTAGTCTAGGGAAGCTAATTAATGGTTCTGTACACAGTACACTCCCTACCTAAATGGTTCCTTGTCTAGTACCATTTTTGGCTTTTTTGATGTCGGAGTTGGCCTCCCCAGTGTTGTCTTTTATAATAATGGACGCTACTTGCTTGGCTGTTTTGTAGTGTTGGAATAAAATTCTTTTATTCAGCAAAAAAAGAAAAAAAAAAGCCATTGGGATACCTTTTTGAGTAATATTTCTTTCTTTTTTTGAAATAATTACAATTTATTGCTAATTTTGTGACTCAAATCCTTGCCTACCTAGAACCCAAATACTTGAGCATGAGGAGCTACGAAATTATAAGGCTCTTAGCATATTTTAGTACTCAAGTAACTTGTAACTAGGTGTGTATAGGGATAAAATTTGGGTGAACCCAAGCAAAATGAGAACTTGGCCCAACTACTATGGGTTCAAACTTCAAAGGAGAACCAACTAAGTGGGTTCAAAGAAGAAGGAAGCTAGTCAAGCACAAACTTACAATATGTCTTTTTTTTTTTTTACTCACAAAACTTATACTTGTGAAGTGACTATTATGTCAATGGTACACAGTGGTACTCTATATGTCTAATAAATGCTAATGGTGCACCACAACAAAGAATTAATTTGAAGACATGAACTTAGAATTGGAAAAATAGGTGAAACAATACTTTCAATATTTATGAATCACAAATACAACAGAATGAGAAAAATAAAGAAAATGGAGAGAGAGAGAGAGAGAGAGAGAGCATTGTGTTGCCATGCGTATGGAATATATACCCTTGATCTACTACTTCATATGGTTTTAGGTTTTAATTGTTGCTCATGGGCCTCAATAGTATTAGGCCTGATAGTGGGTCATGGTTATTTGTTGATGCATATAAATTTACCAACCCTTTTTTATTTTAAATGAATTTCATAATTATAAGACATTTTATATTATATTAATTAATTAATATTATATTGCATTGGCAGAAAGACATAACACACTTTTATTTGAATGCTTTTTTTTTTTTTTTAAATAAAGAGAAGTCATTCATATTTATTGCTTTAAAATTAGGAAGACACATCAAGATGCAACTAGTGTTGTATCACAATCTACAATCTATCATCTCCTAAAACTTCATTACACACTTAAGTACATATAAGGATAAGCAACGCTACAGATTTATTATTTTATTCCAAAACGTGGTATATTATTGTTCATAATCAAACTGCATTTTCAGTAGCTTTGTTTTTTATGAGATAATTTTTGGCGACTTCTGCAATTTTTGCTACTAGGTTAGTATTGGGGTACGAGATATTTGCAACAGCCTCTTCCTTGACATCATACTCCATTGTGCTTTTGATTATGCATGAATCATTGTCCTTCTCTATGATTTCAAAGCGAACACGAAAAAGAGTAAAGCCTAAATCAAGATATCCTCCTTCAATCACCTCTAGCTCTTTCATGCGTTTCTCATTGTCAAGCTTTGTGAACTTCTCTTTGTGCACAGTAAACCCATGTGAGCCTAATTCAATGGAAAGGAAATTTAATTAATAAAATAAAAAGATGGAAGCAACTATTCAAATTAAAACTTTAAAGAAAACATAGTAGCATAAAACTAAAAATTGTGAATCATGAAATCCTGTTTTAAAAACAAGATTTTAAAAGAGGATGTGTATGAAGTGTAATGGCTAGTGTGTAATAAAATTTTCCATAATGGAGTTAGCAACACTGACACTACCTATTTGTAAAGGCAAATGCTTACTAAAAACTTATAGATATATATATATATATATACACACACACTAGCTATGCACTTCGTGTGTGTGTGCATATAATTATTTAAAAAAAAATTAAAACATTGATAAGTTTGTAACCTGGCATAAATGTTTTCTTGAGAATAGTCCCACTCCCTCCATCACCTTCTAAGATCTCAATTTTCTCAAAGGCGCTTCCATCTTCTACAAGAAGTTTTGATAAACCAAGCGTGCCATAAATCTCCCACGCTTCACTAGCCGGCACGTTTACCTCCAGCTTGTGTGAGAGTTGCCCAAACATCTTCTTTTTTCCTTTTTTTATGTAATCTTGCTTCAGAAAACTAATAATATATGCTGGGATGTTCTTGACTTCTTTACTTGTCTTCTTATTTCTACTTTGGAGCTGTCCTCTTGCAAGCATTATCCTTTTTGTCTTCTCACCACATGGTTTTATGCAAAGCCAACCCTACACGAGAAAGTATATGATGATTCAGGAACTCCACATCAGCACCTTGTTGGTGTTTCCAAGTCCAATAAAAAAGTGATATCTGTCTAAAAGAAACAGATCAGCATATCACACCTTGTACATCTGGAAAGGTGAGATCCTTTTTGACTATTACTTACATGGATAAATTGTTTTTGAATTATTCATGATAGTTGTAGGCCATTTAGAAAATGCCATAAACCAAGTGCCTAACTAGGATTGAAGTTTTCAGTCATGGGTTTCAATCTAGATTAATGGCCATTTGCCGTCTATTAACAAGATCATGCTAGAATGTTTGTTAGGTCAATTGAATTGGTGAAGAAGGTTTTGGTTTGATTAAGAGTTTTGTTGATTAGGAGAGAAGATTTGCTCTAGAAGTTTTTACGTCTTTTGCTGATTCCCCATATAAGGGTTTATAAGTTACATTACTAAGATTGTTTACCGTAAAGAGGCTTAATATCTTGTTGCTTATCAAGAGAGAGACAGAGAGGGAGAGAGGCTTAACATCTTGTTAAATAAATTAGTACTACTGTACTAGGGTATCTCTTGAAATAATAGTGCTTAAATGTTCCTCAGCCAGCCATGGAAGAGTGACTTCAATGATTGTTAAGGTATTTTTAGTTCTACTAGCATTTGAAAGACATTCTAGGACTTCTGGTTATCCCTTGGTATTTTAAATTTTGTTTTTGTTTTTGTTTTTGTTTTTTGGGTTTGTGTGTGTATTTTTATGAACAAATCCATATCTGCTGGGTCAATCAGTGCAAGCTTTCATCTTTAACTCTGATGATGATCTGAAATTATTTGCTAATGAGTTCCTAACGAAATTGCTCTGATACAGTAAGCTATAACAGATTCTACTCCGTTTGAGTAGCGCATTCAATTTCAAAACTGCTGACAAATTATTTATGGAACAAACTAATCCTCAACAATTTTCTTTTGCTTTATTTTTTCCTCATTAGATGTGCAAAATTATTAGGTTCTTGAGACGACATATAATTTCAGATGCATTGAAATCCATAGAAATAGGAAAGATACATGTACGCGCGCGCACACAAATATTGCATATTTATAGGGTTCTCTTATTTTTTTTCAATTTTTAATTTATTGCAATACTCAGGTACAATCAACATCTCCATATCTATTAATCATTTTATTTCAGAACAAGGATCGAAAGTTGGTATTTAACTGGTAAGATTAAAAATTTAAGATTTACTTCGTATCGTTAGCAGTCTTGTTCTTTAGGAGACGATTTTTGGCAAGTTCAGCAACGTTTGCCAATGGCTCGATACTGACAAGCGAGACATTGGCAGCAGCATCTTCCTTGAGCTCATACTCAATTGTGCTTCTTATTATGCATGAATCGTTGCCCTTTTCAATTACTTCAAAGCGATCACGATACAGAGTAAATCCCAGCTCAAGAAATCCACCTTCAATTACCTCTGTTTCTTTCACGCGACTCTCATTGTCCACTTTTGTGAACTTCTCTTTGCATCCAGTGAACCCAGTGCCTATTTCAATGGAAAGAAGTTGTAGTATTAATTCGAAGCATAACTTTACAGTACCTTAATCGATCATTCATTTTCAACTAGTTTGGATTACGCAACGGATGGTCATTTTCTTGGGCCACAAAAACAAACACTTCTGTTAAAGTCACTACATAGATTGCTTGGGAAATTCGAGAGACATTGTTCTCTTTGCTCTTGTGCAAATTTCACAACTTTCTGCAAGGATTTTGGTTGCTGGAATTATGGGTTGACCGATTGATTATGACTCTATTAAGGATGAGATAGACAAGAACATTTGTGATACATACCAGGTGCAAATGTTAGCTTGATAACAGTACCAACTCCTCCATCACCTTCTATGACTTCTCTCAATGAAATTCGAAAGCACTTCTTCAACTAATTTTGAAAACTGAAGTGTCCCATAGAGCTCCCAAGTTTCACTAGCTGACACGTTTACCTCTACCTCACGTGAAACTTGCCCAACCATCTTTCTTCTTTTGCTGCCAAGCTATAGAGTATTTGTGTGATTCAGGGTGTGTTGTTTATGGTAATATATAATTAATTCCCAAAATATGATCAAGACCATGGTCTATGTACCTATGTTATTAGTCAAAGTTGGCGTGCAAAGATTCAGAAGAGAAAATGGGCATTTGCCCATTTCGTCAAAACTTTTTAGCAAAATGCCCTATATCTGAAATTATTTAGAGAAATTCTCATGTTTTGAAACTCGATTTTTGGATAATCAAGTTATAGCAAATTGAAAATTAATAATAAAAAAGAAAATTCTGGAATTCGAGTTCAATTTTTTTTTTTCTAAGTCCACGTTTGCTTTAACCAAGCAAACTTGATGTTCCAAAAATTGAGTTATGCATTTGAAACTCAATTTTTAGAAAATCGAATTTTAAAACAAGACATTTCTCTAATTAGTTTTAGACCTGGGGCATTTTGATAGATATTTTTTTTTTTAAAAAAAAAAAAGGGCAAAAACCCATTTTGGCCAAGATTCCTATGCCGCCACTGATGGCATATTAGTTGTCATATTAGCTAAGATAAAATGAACAAGATAAATATAAACAGGGATGGAACGAAGAAAAACTTAATCTTGGGGGGCCATGGTTGGTGATCTACTCATTGTTGTATGAGCAATGCTATATACACAAAAATTTCACAATATTTTTATAATTATGTTGATAAACTTTTACTTGTTTTTATTTGAACTAACTACTAATATTATTTTTTAAACAACCTGCCACATCAACATGTACGAAAAGTTATCAAAATTTTTGTGTAACTTTCCCTTGTTGTATATCTATTCAAATTTGGTGGTTGACAAGCCACCCACCCTACTCCATTTGGGGTGGCTACATTGCCACCCACCTTAGCTTTAAGTCTCTCTCCTCCTATATATGTGTGTAATGAACACACTAGAGATGGAGAGAAGAAAGAGATGTGTATTTGGTATTATAAATAATATGGCCTGATTGATGACCATTAGAATGAAAAAAATTCAAATACAGTATCATTCTCATAAATCTTTCTCTTTTCTTGCTATTTTCTTTACTTTACGACAGTATTATATTAGTTTCGTAGAATTGTACACGATGAAAATTTTGGTATAGAACAAAGGAAGAAAGAACATATACATCATTTGGAGGACTCACATTGAAGAATGGTATAATTTTAAGAAGCCATTTAAATGAAAATGTTCTTATTGATTATGAGGTCTATGGCGGATTTTTTTTTTTTTTTTTTGGAAATTAGTGTCTGTTTGGTAGCAATTTATTTTCAGTAGCTTATTTGCGCAATGTTTATTGAAAGATATAAATGTGACAAAAAGTTAAAAGCTGACTTATTTGAATATTAAAAGTTAGATTATTTGTAAAAAAAGCAAAGAAAAAAAAAAAGAAAAGGCAAAAAGGATTCTAAGCGCTCAGCTAGCACAGCTCCAACACTGATGGGAAGATTTTAGTAGGCAATTCGAGTTTTTATGAAACAAATCTTGAAGTTGATATTCTTTAATTTTGTGTGGGACTTTTTTCTTTTTTGGTCAAATCAAAATTTCTCCAAGCCGGTACAAACGTTTTGTGCTTTGCCAAATCTTGGTCAATAATTATATGCCCTAGAAAGAAAAGGTTGGCGGCTTGTCCTAATTAGTCATTAGATTAGTGTTTTTTTTTTTTTTTTTTGATAAGCATTAGATTAGTTCTCATGTAGAAAAAGACAGCAAAGTACATACAATAATGATTGTAAATGAGTTGAGTTGTGTTCGGGCTTAATATTAAAATTTTGAGATTGGTTCATTAAAGAGTTGGGTTTGACTTCATTAATAAGTTAAAATACACACACACACACACACACACACACACACACACACACATATATATATATATATATATATATATATATATATATATATATATTTGTGTGCACGCATACACTTACTTTTTAAAAAAAAGTTAAATTATATGTCAAACTTGGTTCATTATTTTTTTCCAAACATGCATAAGCTTCTTTATGAGGTACTTAATTAACTTTTTTTTTTAATGTATTATAAGCATTAAAATTATTATTTTTAAATATTAAACACCACCACTAAACGTTTTTACCCTTTAACAAATCTAGAATAATAATCAATAACTAAATTATAGTTAAAGTTATGTTAATTGAATTAATTAAATAAAGTGATTTTCATATAAATATTTTATATAAACTAAATTAGACAATCAAAGATCAATAACTATTTTATTTGTAAAATATTTGATCAAATCATGAATAATATTCGATAACATAATATTTGACAATAAAATTTGGAATATATCAAACCAATAAAAAAATATTGACTAGCGTAACATTAACAAAAAGTTACACATGAACTTGAACATATTCCTATACACATATATAACCTTAGTTATAGTGGTCTAATTTTCTGCCAAGTGTCATATTTCTTGATAATTCTCTTCATTTGGCCCTCCACATCATCAAATATTCGCATTTATATCAAAGTATTAGTTCATTATCTTGTGTTAATGGGTAGATTCATTATCTTGTGTTTATGGATTGATGCATTTATTCTCTGACAAATCCATCCAATAAATTTTTATTGGTGCCAAATTTTGGCAATTCTTCTATTGGTATAAAATATTCTTTTTATGTCCATGATTTCAAATTTTCAAAATGATTTGATACTAATAATTATATCATCTATAAAATATTTAAATTATAAGTTTTTGTACTTATGTTTAAAAAAATAGGCTTATGGCTTGAATGGTAAATATTTTTTGATTGACACAAAATTTGGCATGTATGTTATAGAGAACATACAATCCAATAGTGGCATTTAATAAAAAAATTATTAGGTGGTGTAAGTAATATTGCTTAAGAGTAATGCTAGAGATGCAAACGATTTTACAAATTTTTTTACAATAAGGATAAACAGGTGAGAACTCTAGAGGGGGAATCCGAGAAGGAAGTTCTAAGGGAAAATTCTCTTCTTTAGGAAATTCTTTCAGGAAATTCTAATTTTCAATAAGGGACAACCCCCCTTATATAGGTAAATAAGTAGTGAATAGTAAAAGTGAACAGTGACTTTTTTCATATTAGGGTCCGTGAGGGACAGCAAGAGCGAAATTCGGAAGCTTTGTCAAAAGAATCGGCTTTAACAAGTTGGCTTTTGTGCCGAAAGTAGTTTGGTGTATTATGCCGAAAGTAGCAACAGTCTCAAGTGGGGAGCAAGTAGAGAAATAATCAGAACTTTAACCATAGGTAAATATTGTAGCAGTTTTGGCCTTTGTGCAAGCTAGACAAATAGTGAGAGCATTAATCAGGGCTTTTGTGCAAGCTAGACAAACAGTGAGAGCATCAATCAGGGACTTTGTGTAGGCTAAACAAACAGTTGAGCATTTGTAGTAGGAGTTAACTAGGTTGGTGGAAAAACAATAACATTCTGGATGATTAGAAGTAGTAATGGCCAGGGATGGCCAATTATTAGTCAGTATCAGGGGCATCAGATGGGTAGCCATCATAAGGATCCCAAGGCGGATCATCATTACACTCATGTTCATGATAAATGGCATACTGGTTGTAGTACCCACAATATAGAAGTGGTTCATACTCAGGATTCTTTCCTGGTGTAAGAAACCTTCTTGGATCATCTTGGCCAGTTCTCTATAGATGGTGGACAGTGGAAACATAGGGTTTAATACCAAAAACATAAATTCTATCTGTGCTTCCTATGAAATGGTAGTCTTCCCATAGGTCCTGGATGACATCAAGAATTTGGTTATTGAAGTAATTTCTCCAACATTCTACAAGAGCATGGGGATTTTTGAAGGACAGGTGAGAATCTCCTTCATACCATTGTCCTTGGTGAGTATACCCATTAATGAGAACAAGATGCTTTGAGGGCTAGATATTCATCCCGTTGTCTCTTTCCCATTTTGGCAAGGTGCTCCAGCATCTGATAGGGACAAAAGGGCTATTGATCTTTTTAATAGTTTCCTGTATGATTTAGGGAAGCTGGCTGATTTGATCATGGCTTGTTAGTTTTATGAGTCTAACAAAGCCATATTCAGACATCTGGGAAAGCCAGTAAGGATCCCTGTCAGCATCATCAGAACCATCCTCATAATTGGCCAGAAGGCCAAGAAACAGATGTTTCTTTTCATATACTCTGAGACTACTCCCAAAGTGTTCTTCCCAATCAGCTTGTTCTTAGATGTCACTAAGATCATCTGAATTAGCAGGATCAGGAATAGCAGTTGTAACAAGTATCTTGAAATATTCGAACTGAAGATCAAAAGATCTGAACATAGCCTTGCTTTCTAAAATACAAAATTGTATTTCAGTTGGCAAGTTGGCAACAACACTTCTTAATAGAGATTGGGTCTAAAGACTCAATCTAGCATAATCAGTGCCTATTATAGTCTTTTTATCATTGGAATTGATATCCTCTTTGCCAAAAAGTTGACTAATGTAGGCTTCATTTATGGTAGTAGTATTAACAAGGTAGATTTCTAGTGCTTGAAGGGTTTTTTGGAAAAGGGTGTGGTGTTTTAGAGTGAAAGCAGCTTGGAGGTTATCAAGGATAAATTTTATAAGGTTTGGTAGTTATGTGTAGGTTTTGTTGTGGAATTGCAAACTTCTAGAAAAAACTTCCTGCAAAGCAATAATCATGTCACTACTGGAATATGTTACCTCTGCCGGAACAAATTCCTGAAGTGATGTTGATCCTCCTTGATCTCCCTTAGAGAATACGCCTTCATACATTACAAAAGACTGTCTTGCTGGAAGCCTTTTATCTTGAGAAAAGCCCTATGCAAGTGCTTTCCCATCGTTCCTCTTCTCTACTGAAAAAGTCATATTATTCCATACTCTAGTAGTATAAATATTTTTAATCCACTTATTAGTTGTACTAGTATCAGCAATATGCATCTTTTCCTGCCAGAAAATATTGATGATATTAGAATGGGTGGTGGTGGAACATTGAAAGGAATCCATTAGTGTTTCTAGAAAGAACACATTTAAAACATATTGGGAAATATTGGGATTTATGGGGAAAACCAGTTTCACAAGTTGGTTAATAAGGATTAAAGCATAAGGATCGTAATATGAGGCTGCAACAGATGGATGATTGGGCCTAGGAATGGTCTTTAAGATAGTTGGGAGACTCCAATAGAGAAGCAAGCTTAGTATACTAAGAATAATATGACAACCATTATTGGTCAGAATTTTCCAAGAATTGTCAGTTTTTGGTTTTGACATTTTATCAGCAAGTTGTTCAGCAATTCTCTTGTACTTAACTTCTTGTTTAAGGAAGTTTAGATGTTTAGTCTTAGCATGGATCAATTCTAAAGCATTATCAGTATCAATTTCAAGTTTTGAAGGAAATTTGAATTTGACTTTTTGCCCAAAAGGATCAGTAGTAATACCATCATGTTCAACAAGGAAAGGGTACAAGGCATTTATAAAAGGCAGAGCAAGAATCACTTTATTAGTCATGTTTTTAACAAGCACAAAGGGTATCTTGAAGCAAACATTTTCATGGCAAACATGAGCATTATTCAATTCAAATTGAATCTTCATTTGGGTACCATTAGCAGAAACCAATCTTTCAGTTGATTTATCAAAATATTTGGAAGGAATTAATTCTTCTTGGATATAGTTCATATCCGCACCAGAATCAATCATAGCAACAGTATTGAAAACATAATCACGACAAACAACAAATTTAACTTCTATAAACAATTTTTCTGTTGCCATACTCCTGTTGAGCCACCTATTACCATGTGATACTGGAAAAAAAAATTCCTTTATGATTTTTCTATTTTATTTTATATAAAATAATTAAATATAGTTCATGGACAAATCTGTTAATGCACTCAATTACTATTCAACATGTTACTATTCATTTGTTTTAAATGCAAATATTTGACTATTCAGCTATCCAAATTGATTTTAACTTTTCATTTTCTTCTTTCTAATTTCAAGTAATTGTTAAAATTGAATAATTCATTATCATTTTAGTAGATATATGCACATGTTTGACTATTCATTACAAACGTTACTTTTCATTAGATGCAAATGTTTGATTATATTCAACTACTCAAATTGATTTCAACTTTTCGTTTTCTTCTTTCTAATTTCAAGTAATTCTTAAAATTGAATATTTAAACTTTTCATCTTCCTATTCAAAAAAAAAAAAAAAACCCTTCTTCTCTTCCTCCAACCTTTCCCCTCCCTCTTTGCCTCTTTATCTTCCTACTACTCTTTACTTTACAGTTAAATTTCCTTCATCATTTCCTTTCTTATATTTTGACTCTTCTTCTCCCCATCTTATTTTGTATAAATTTGATATCATTTGTTCCATTAAATTCATATTTTTTCCACACAAAAATGGTGAGTACTCTCTCTTTCTCTCTCTCTCAATTTTTGTTCTTTCTTATAACTCTAATTTAGGTTGATGGTTTTTTTATTTAATTTTTTTTTTGTGTTGTATTTTTTAAATTTCCCATCACAAATCACTCTTATAGCTTTGGTGGAATTTTGGTTTGGGTTAATATGTAGTTTTTTTTTTTTTTTTTTAAATAGAAATTTGAGTTTATACATAGCTACGAATTTGAATGTGCCTACCAATGGACTTCCATTGAACAAAGATGTATTTATAATGTTTTTAGCTTCATATACTTCTTTGGTAATGAGAATTTGATAAAGAGAAAAGGGTAGGCAAAGGATGTATGTCATTTTATAATCCCCTATGTTTTGAAGAAAGTGGAGGGCCTATTAATCTCCCTTCTACTGGAATTTTGTATAGAAAGCATTTTGTTATAAGTTCCTTGACTTTTTGTTATTTTTATTTTGGTCATTTTATTACAAATAATTAGCATCTCCACAATCAAATTTTTAGTTAATTTCAACTTTCTTGGTAAGGTATTACTTTGCTTAATTGATCATCTTTATTGAAAATGCCAAAAAGAGAATAAGATAAAATATAATTTACTCTATAGCATCATTATGCTATTAATGTTTCTATGTATAGATACTTAAGGAATTTTTTTTTTTTTGCATTTTATTTTATTTTATATTTCCACTTTATGATATATGATTTATTGATAATGATCTATTGCATAGTTATCTCTATTTGATTTTTCACTTAGTTTCAATTATGAGGAAGAAAGAGATGTGAATCTATGTTTTAGAGAAAAATATACCTATAAGAGTTGAATCGCATACATCTGTATAGTAATAAACAAAGTATACATAGTTAGTTCTCACACTATCAATTTAAAAAAAAAAATTTATTGCATTGTGTTTTCATATATATTTCAATATATATAATACCTGGCTACAAAAAACTTCTAATTTAAAACATAATTTCAAGTAACACATATTGAGCTTTTAAAAATATATAATCTAATATATTAATTCAATAAGTATCCAATAAAAAAAATAATATCAAATTTTCCCGTGCAGCGCGCGGGTCTGCGACTAGTAACATATTAATTCTCAATGGCTAATTTAAATGCCCAACTACTAATTTTCATATAAATGCCCAACAACTGTTTTTCCCATAAATGCACAGCAACTAGAAAAGAGAGAAAAGTAAAAGTTTTTGAAACTTACACCCATACCAAATGCAGGATGAAGGATAATAGTGACAAGTGGGTTTTAGTTAGCTCAACTGGTAAAGTGTCTGATAGCTGAATAAGAGATCTGGGGTTCAATTCTTGCCTGCACCAAAAACTAATTGGTGTCTTAGTCTGATGATGAAGAGCTATCATCTGGAGCAGACATCATAGCTTGAAACTCTCTAAAAAAAAAAAAAAAAAAAAAAAGATAATGGTGACAATGTACTATGTTGTGGGAGACTATCCTAGAAACACTCATAGTTTGTTTATTTGTTTTTGGGTGAAATGATACAGGATATTATTTGAGTTGGATTCCCATTGACCCACACCCACAATTATTGGGGCCTTTTTCTATGGGAAAATGCTAGCACAACTCTTTTCTATGGGTTCACGTAACTTTGTTTTGTTTTTTAGTAAAATCAATTATTGTCTTCACTATTTTTTTTTTTATTAGGATTGTCTTCACTATTGATAATTCACGTTTCTTATTTTTTTCATAAGCAACAATGTAAAGAGTTGGTGGTATTTTAAATGACCTAAACTTATGTTTGTATTGTCAAAGCTTGAATCACATGTTAGAAGAACTCATCGATGAGGACAAAGATGATATATTGATATGTAAATTAAAAAAAAAAAATTACATAATTAGAGAAAACCATGAATCGCTGCTTATAAAAGAAAAAAAAATAAAATGAAGCATTGGATCCTAGGATGGTGTGAAATTCGTGATCATTTTTTTTTTTATCCCCGCCCCAATAACAGAATATAATAAAGTAAAAGAAGTGAATCAGGTGATGGATTTCAAGTTGTTAGAATATCAAGGCGCAAGGCGCAAGGCCAAGGTCCATTGTGTTATATTAGAAGTTAGAACTACCCTTGCACTGTAGTGTATTAGACATATAGGATAATGTGGCTAGATAAAAGGCTCCTTTGTCCATGTTTTAGAGAGATTCAGAAACGAAGCTATTATAGTGGAAGAGAGACTCTCAAGTCTGCCATCACAGATCCAAGCAGGGGAATTCCCTGGAGGATTAAGAATGCCATTTTAAGTCTAGGGAAGCTAATTAATGGCTCTGTACACTCCCTACCTAAACGGTTCATTGTCTAGTACTATTTTTGGCTTTTTTGATGTTGGAGTTGGCCTCCCCTGTGTTGTCTTTTATAATAATGGAGGCTACTTGCTTGGCTGTTTTGTAGTGTTGGAATAAAATTCTTTTATTCAGCCAAAAAAGAAAAGAAAAAAAAAAGGAGCCATTGGGATACCATTTTGAGTAATATTTCTTTACTTTTTTTGAGATAATTACAATTTATTTCTAATTTTGCAATTCAAATCCTTTCCTCCCTAGATCTCAAATACTTGTGCATGAAAAGGTACTAATTAAGTTACAAGACTCTTAACATATTTCAGTACTCAAGTAACTTGTAACTAGATGTGTGTAGGGGTAAAATTTGGGTGAACCCAAGCAAAATGAGACCTTGGCCCAACTACTGTGGGTTCAAACTTCAAATAACCAACTAAGTGGGTTCAAAGAAGAAGGAAGCTAGTCAAGCACAAACTTACAATATATGTCTTTCTTCCTTTCTTTTTTTCTTTTTCTTTTACCCACAAAAATTTATACTTATGAAGTGACTATTACGCCAAGAGTGCACGGAGGTATTCTATATGTCTAATAAATGCTAATGGTGCACAACAGAGAATTAGTTTGAAGACACGTACTTAGAAGAGGAAAAATAGGTGAAACAATACTTTCAATATTTATGAATCACAAATACAACAGAATGAGGAAAATAAAGAAAAAGGTGAAGAGAGAGAGAGAGAGAGAGAGAGCACTATGTTGCTACTCGTATGGAATATATACCCTTGAGCTACCACTTCAGATGGTTTTAACTTTTAATTGTTGCTCATGGGCCTCAATAGTATTAGGCCCAGTTGTGGGTCATGGTTATTTGTTGATGCATATAAATTTACCAACCCTTTTTTATTTTAAATGAATTGCATAATTATAAGACATGCTAATGGTGCACGGTGGTATTCTATATGTCTAATAAATGCTAATGGTGCACAACAGAGCATTAGTTTGAAGACATGAACTTAGAAGAGGAAAAATAGGTGAAACAATACTTTCAATATTTATGAACCACAAATACAATTGAATGAGGAAAATAAAGAAAATGGTGAAGAGAGAGAGAGAGAGAGAGAGAGAGCATTGTGTTGCTACTCATATGGAATATATACCCTTGAGTTTCTACTTCAAATGGTTTTAACTTAAAATTGTTGCTCATGGACCTCAATAGTATTAGGCCTAGTTGTGGGTCCTAGTTATTTGTTGATGCATATAAATTTACCAACCCTTTTTTATTTTAAATGAATTACATAATTATAAGACATTTTATATTTTATTTATTAATTAATATTATAATGCATCGGCAAAAACACATCACACACTTTTATTTTTATTTTTATTTTTTTAATAAAGAGAAGTCATTCATATTTATTGCTTTAAAATTAGGAAGATACATCAAGATGCAACTGGTGTTGTATCACAATCTACCATCTCCAAAAACTTCATTACACACTTAAGTACATATAAAGATAAACAATACCACAAATTAATTATTTTATTCCAGAATGTGGTATATTATTGTTCATAATCAAGTTGCATTTTCAGTAGCTTTGTTTTTTATGAGATAATTTTTGGCGAAATTTTTGCTACTAGGTCAATATTGGCATATGAGGTATTTGCAACAGCCTCTTCCTTGACATTATACTCAATTGTGCTTTTGATTATGCATGAATCATTGTCCTTCTCTACGATTTCGAAGCGAACACGAAAAAGAGTAAAGCCTGAATCAAGATATCCTCCTTCTATCACCTCTAGCTCTTTCATGTGTTTCTCATTGTCAAGTTTTGTGAACTTCTCTTTGTGCACAATAAACCCATGTGAGCCTAATTCAATAAAAAAGGAAGTTTAATAAATAAATAAATAAAGATATGGAAGCCACTATTAAAATTGAAACTTTAAAGTAAACATAATAGCATAAAACTAAAAATTGTGAAATCGTGAAATCCTAATTTTAAAACAAGATTTTAAAAGAGAACGTGGACGAAGTGTGTAATAAAATTTTCCATAATGGAATTAGTAGCACTGACACTACCAATTTGTAAAGGCAATTGCTTACTAAAAACTTATATATATATACACACACACATACACACACTAGCTACACACACTTCATGTGTGTGTATATATAATTATTTAAAAAAAAAAAAAAAAACATTGACAAGTTTGTAACCTGGCATAAATGTTTTCTTGAGAATAGTCCCGTTCCCTCAATCGCCTTCTAAGACCTCAATTTTCTCAAAGGCGCTTCCATCTTCTACAAGAAGTTTTGATATCCAAGCGTGGCATAAATCTCCCATGCTTCACTAGCCGGCATGTTTACCTCTAGCTCGTGTGAGAGTTGCCCAAACATCTTCTTTTTTCCTCTTTTATTTTTATTTTTTATTTATGTTATCTCACTTCAGAACACTAATAATATATGCTGGGATGTTCTTGACTTCTTTACTTGTGATATATGTATAAGGTTATTGAAGGAAGATATCTTGATTTAGGCTTTACTTTTTTTTGTGTTTGCTTTGAAATCATAGAGAAGGACAATGATTCATGCATAATCAAAAACACAATTGAGTATGATGTCAAGGAAGAGGCTGTTGCAAATACCTCATATGCCAATACCGACCTAGTAGCAAAAATTGCAAAAATTGCCAAAAATTATGTCATATATGTATAAGGATGTATTTGCCAATTTAGGCAAATGTTAACCAGCACCGATATGGTGCTGGTTAAGGATGTATTTTTCATTCTAGAAACTGGAAAAAGTTATAAATTTGTGTAAAAAATAATATCAAACTGCAAAAAGTTACAAAAAAAAAAAAGAAAAAAAAAAAGAAAAAAGAAAAGAAGATGTTGTTAATGGGCACCGTAACACAACCCAATTGTAGGGAGGGAAGAGATGAAGAAGTGGAGACAGTTCTCAAAGTAACTCAAGTTTGACCTTGAGGAAGATGTGGATAGAGTGCTCAAAGGAGGGCCATGGTTCATTGGTCAACAATTCCTAGCTATCAGACAATGGGAACCGGATTTTCGTGCATCCACAGCCACGTTCTCATCTGTTGCGGTCTGGGTGCGTTTACCTGAATTGCCCATTGAATATTATGACCACACTATTCTTAGGAAAATTGGGATAGCGATTGGCCCTGTGCTTCGTATTGATGCGCACACGGCGAGTGGAATCAGAGGACGTTTTGCTCGCCTATGCGTACAAGTCAATTTGGATAAGCCTTTGGCCAAGACGGTTACCATTGGCAAACTAAAACAAGCTATTTTATATGAAGGGATCAACTCACTCTGCTTCTCCTGTGGTAGGATTGGACACAGGAAAGAGGATTGTCCATACACCATTAGTGAGACACACAAGGAAGCACCTATAGGCCAGGACAATTCTCATATGACACATAAAGAGAATAATGAATCTAGCAGTGAAGTGGGTAAAGTGGATGAAAGCACTGAAGGATTTGGTGAGTGGATGGTGGTTACAAGAAGAAAGCCGATGAACAAGGCTAAGGCGAGTCACACAACTCAGCCAACTCAGGAAATGAGTCAAGAGTCTGAAACTTCACAGGGGCACATGAGTAAAAGGGCCCCTAGACAAGATGAGCAGAGCAGAAAAGAAGGAAAAAGGAAAGTCCCATCCCCGCCAACTCCAGGGGCTCAGAGAACTGCTGATAAGACAGCAAAGTCATTTCCAAGAAAAGACGGAACGAAGCTTGACCAAAAAAATTTGAAAATGCGCGCTAATACAACCAAACAGACAAAGAATTTGGTTCAAACCCAACGTAACGAGGTGGGGCCGAGACAGAGAGGAGCTATCCTCTGTGTCCCTCCACCTCCATGCTTCCATCAGCTCCCTCTTTGCTATCACCTCTCCCCTGACCAGAGAGACTGAGTGCTTGGTAATCCCCATCCTTTCTTGGGTCACTTTGATAAAAATGGTTACCTTTATCTCTGGCTCCGCAAATTGAAGTAGTTTCACTTGGTGAAGGTTGCCCCACATCGCGCACTCCACTGGTCTTTCCTGGAGAATTTTCCTCACTGATATCTCCGATTGAGTCCACGCCAGCTCTGCCTCTGAGAGCAAGTTTTTCGAAGGGTGCACATTTAATCTTGTTGCAGATGATTCCGAGCTGACCTGTAGAGGGATTTGGATCGCTGGTCGGTCCGAGAGAAACCTCCACCATGGGTTCGGAGAGAGTACCCACGCTTCGTCCTTCATTAGAAGATAACCCAGCCTCTTGCTCACCTCCGTGAGAGGGAACATGTTCTTCCAAGCGCTCATCAACTCCGAGTCGAACCATCCCCACACCTCCGTCGGGTCCTGTCTGATCCACTTGATCGTTTCTTCCCCAATCGGAATGACTTTGCCTTGAATGACGGGTCCCCTTAGAAGTCTCATCCAAGGACCTCTTGCAAGAGATGAAGAAGTGCAGACAGTTCAACAATGTCATAGTCACTCTCTTGGTTGGAATCTGCATAATCTTTCTTTTGAGTTTCCTAGTGAACTCATTGAAACTATTAAAGCTACCCCTTTCTCAAATATTCCAAGCACCAAGGATTCTCTTGCTTGGGCTTTCTCTAAGGATGGTAGTTTCTCTGTTAAGTCTGCCTACCTCCTAGCCAGAGATTCAAATCCTTTGAACCCGAGGACTGACAATGTGTCGTGGGTGTGGAAATTGGATGCCCCCCCCAAAATCCAATTCTTTCTTTGGCTGTGTCTACATAACAGCATTCCCACCTGTGAAGTCTTGGGTTCAAGGGGTTTAAACCTTAGCCCTGCATGTCCCATTTGTAATGTTGGTAATGAATCCATAGAGCATTTGCTCCGGGGTTGCATTTCAGCTTCTCAGCTTTGGCAGAAACTGGAGTTTCCCCTCTGCCTTGTGGACTCATTTAACAAACCAGTAGCGGAGTGGTTGCAAGTGAATTGCAAGTCTGATATTTGTTCAAAGTTCTTGGGTATTCCGTGGAGGATAGTTTTCATCATGAGCATCTGGCAGATATGGATCCACAGGAATGAGTTTGTGTTTAGAACGGGGAGAGCCAATCAGAACCTTGAAAGGAAGTGCATCCAAAGCAGTGCTGAATTTTTCTCCATCGGTATGAAGACCAAGGTCCCCCTTTCCAAGACCTGTATTCCTATCTCTTGGCAGAAACCTCCTAGTGGTTGGGCTAAATTAAACTCAGATGGGTCTGCACTAGGAAATCCGGGCAGAGCAGGTGGAGGAGGGGTGATTCGGGACCACTCAGGCCACTGGATTAAAGGCTACAGTCGTGCCTTGGGAACTACTAACAGTTTTATTGCTGAATTATGGGCGCTTAGAGATGGTTTAATCATTGCTAAGGAGCTGAGACTTAACAATCTGATTGTTGAACTAGATGCATTAAGTGTAGTACAAATGATTAACAGTGATACTCCAAATCTGTTAATGGAGCCTCTATTGTCTGATTGCAAGAGCCTTTACAGAGAAATTCCTAATAGACGGATACAACACGTGTACCGGGAAGCTAATCGTTGTGCTGATGCTTTAGCTAAGTTGGGTTCAAGTGTAGTCTCTTCTTTTGCTATTTTTGTTGTACCGCCGCCTGTGGTGGTCAATTTGCTTGCCTCAGATGCGGCTGGTTTTTGTTGTAATAGATTAATCAATATCTAATCTAAGTATCCTTCCTTTTTTCACCAAAAAAAAAAAAAAAAACACAACCCAATTTATATATCTCTAAAAGTCTTTTATGATTGGGTGCATTGCAAACAACTTACGTTCCAACCGACACTTGATGTAATAAACTAATAATAGCTCATATATATTGAGCTTGTCCCTCTTGTCTTCTTATTTCCCCTTACAGAGCTGTCCCCTTGGAAGCATTGTCCCTCTTGTCTTCTAATTTTCCCTTATTGAGCTGTCCCTCTTGCAACCAATGTCTCTCGTCTTCTCAGGCCACGAAAAGCAGCTTTTTTTTTTTTTTTTTTTTTTTTATAGGAACGAAAGTCAGCTTTTGGTTTAATGCAAAGCCAACCAAAGTGTGTCCTACGTACACAGTTACGTACATGCTGAAGAAAAAGAAAAGACGAGTTGAAAGAATGTCTTAGAGATTGCAGGAGAGCTCCACAAGAGCCATTCGGCCATTGTGTGATGAAAATACACAGAGATAGAGAGCTCTACAACCATAGAATGTTTTTTTGACAAACTACAACCACAGAATGTTATCGTTTAGAAGAAGATATTAATTATTACTGGGTTTTGTGGTGAGAGGCTTAGGCCAGTTTGGATTTGCTGTTCTCACTCCCTCACAACTCAAAACTTGTTACTTATCGCTCAAAATTGGTAGGTCCCACACATGAGAGGCTTCTTTAGATGCGCTTACATTTTCTGTTTCCATCACCCAACACCCACCAAATTGAGTTATGAGTTAATGAGGACGAAAAAAAAAAAAAGGTATTTTTGAGTTATGGTGGCAAATACGTAAATTCCCTCATGTAATGGACCCATGGACAGTCTTGACACTTCACAAATCAGCCTTCACTCCCCCCCACCAACAGCTCTCCAACACCACCACGGCAACAACACACCCACACCACCATGGACAGAAACCCACAAAAAAAAATCAAAGAAAAATGCACATCAGAACCCATCAGAACCCACGCCGGAAACCCACATCAGACCCACGCGGAAATCCACATCAGAACCCACGCCAGAAACCCACATCAGACCCATGCCGGAAATCCATATCAGATCTCGCCACGCCGTGACCACTCCGAATCCAACTCAGCTCCGGTGGCAAGCTTTGAACGAGAGAGAGAGAGAGAGAGAGGGAGCGAGGACTGAGAACTGAAGAAAGAGAGAGAATCAGAGAAAAAAAAAAGAAAGAAAAAGAAAGGAAGAAGTAGAACTGAGTGAGAATCAGAGAAAGAAAAGAAAAAAAGAAAAAAGGAAGAAGCAGAACTGAGGAAGAAGAACCGAGTGAGAATCAGAGTAAAAAAAAAAAAAAAAAGTAAGGAAGAGGTACAACTAAGTGGGTGAGAGATAGAAAAAGTAATATAATTATATAGCAAATACTACCGTACCGTACGGTACTGTATATTGTAAAAATTTATACAATTAAAAGGCCGGATGGCGAGGAATTTTGGCGCTTTAATGCTAAATATTACTTAACATATGACATTTCCGACACTCAATGTAAATGCTGACAAAGCACATGGACGTGCTACACGAGAATTGCCTTTTCCTAACTACCACGTGAACTTGGGTCACGAGAAACTTTTTACCACATGCTCCCCTGCTGCATTGAAGTCCAAATCGTTGCATTGTCACGTCATCATGTCGTGGAACATGACATGGTGATATGTGATGACATGAAATGTGACAGGGATAATAATGTGGCCTTAAAGTGATGACATTGTTACCTGGCATAGATGAGATCAAATGAAGCTAGCATGTGGCCAAAATTGTTATTATGGCTCCATGGCCGAATTTAGCTCGTGCTTATTTGGCGTTGGAGCTCCGTGGTCGATTGGAAAGAGTTTCTCTCAGGACTGGAAGTTTGGAGAGAAACTCTCTTAACTCGGAAGATATCATTTTTGTGGATGTAAATTTTAAAATCTACTTATTGGCTTGTATATTTTTATGATGTCCTTCATACTTACAATCAAATGTTTAAATTTTAAGTTTTTGTAATTTAAAATTATGTATAAAAAATAAGTTTAATAGTTGAATAGTAAAAAACATCCAATTTGAACGAAATTTGATATGTGTGTTAAGAACATAATGAACATGTCATCTAATAGTTAGATTTTTAAAATTCACATCCAATAAAAATATATAGGAGTTTGAAGGGTTTTTACTAAACTAGTTTAGAGAGAAACCTTGTCTATGATTGATTCTAGCAAGTTCTTGATTTGAACAAGGATTTCCTTAACATCTCTCTCTCTCTCTCTCTCTCCTACACAAACTGAAATTAAGATAATAGCAAGTTCTCATGAGTTTATCTTTTTGCAGACTACTATGGGGGATTGATCACTTAAATCATCATTTGTTGTGTAGTCCATTTAAATTCAAACTACCATCTCTTAAATAAAGAAGCCATTCATCTTTATTGCTTTAAAATTAGGAAGATGCATCAAGATGCAACCAGTGTTGGATGAAAGATGGATTTTTTTTCCATAAGGTGGTATATTATTGTTCATAATCACTCTGCATTTCTAGTAGCTTTGTTTTTTACGAGAAAATTTTTGGCAATTTCTGCAATTTTTGCTACAAGGTCAATAGTGACGTATGAGGTATTTGCAACAGCTTCTTCCTTGATATCATACTCAATTGTGCTTTTGATTATGCATGAATCATTGTCCTTCTCTATGATTTCAAAGCAAACACAAAAAAGAGTAAGGCCTAAATCAAGTCCTCCTTCCATCACCTCTAGTTCTTTCATGCGTTTCTCATTGTCATACTTTGTGAACTTCTCTCTTTGCACTAAAACCCGTGTGAGCCTAATTCATTAGAAAGGAAGTTTAATTAAAGAAAAAAAATGGAAGTACCTATTCAAATTGAAACTTTAAAGAGAACATAGAAGCATAAGCAATCATTCATTTCTGACTAAAGAGAGGGGGGAGCTATTTCTCCAATGTCAATTCTTAGATTGCTTGGTATCATTGGTTGGGTTCAAGATTACTTCTATGTTTATTAGCTTGTATTGCTTTATCAATTATCATACCTGGTGCATATGTTTTCTTCAAAATAGTCCCAATCCCTCCATCACCTTCTATGACCTCAATCTTCTCAACAATACTTCCCTCTTCTACAAGAAGTTTTGCTAATCCAAGCTTGCCATAAAGCTCCCATGCTTCACTAGCGGGCACATTTACCTCTAGCGCGTGTGAAAGTTGCCCAGACATCTTTTCTTGGTTGCACTTGTGGAAGCTAATATGTTGGGATGTGTTAGGCATGTTCTTTCCTTGTGATGTATATATAGGCTCCAAATTTGTGTGAAGATCAGTCTAGTGTCTTATTGTTGAATAGGGTTCAAATATTGCCTATGTTGGGTTCTAAGACTTTAGGTTTAAATGTATTAGAACTTCATTTTGTAATGTTGGTAAACCTTGATCAAAATGTTTAGTCTTATTTTAATCTTTCTCAAAATATGTTTGTGTGTAAAGTTGGAATTGAGTGCATTGCAGGATTTATTGTGTAAATCTGCTTCGCTCGATCGATCGAAAATTAGACTTGATCGATCGAAGCTCGTGCAAATTGTTTTTCGGCAGAATTTTTCCAACTCAGCCCAAGCCCAGTTTGACGTGTAGGGTTTCATGTTTTGCCCTAGGTATAAAAGGGAAAACCCTAACCACGTTTTAAAGGTTGTTGCAGTTGTTGTTTATGCTGTGTATGTGAATCTCTTGTGAGATCTAGAGGTATTTGCCTTCACATATACTAAGGGTTATCAAGAATCAAGATTATGTCAAGAACTTGATGATCATTCAGTTGCAGCATTAGGAGCTTAAAGATACACAAGTGGGAGTGCTTGTACTTGTTGTGAATCCAAGAAAGAAGTAGTCCATGGACTCAGAGCTGTCACGTGGTCGTGGTAGTAAGTTTCCTACTTGAGGTAGCAATAGGAAGTTAGTGGTCTAAGTTGCTATTGTGTAAACTTCAATTCTTTCATAATGGACTTGTTTTATCTTGATGATAGCTAGGTTAAATCTTTCCCATGTTTTTTACTGGTTTGATTTTCCTAGGTTATTATATCGTTGTGTTTTTTATTTTTTGCACTTTACAATAATATGATATATTTGTGTTAACCTAGATCTGTTTAATTTGACCAAGTAATCACTTGGCTAATTAACTAGGTTAATTTGGTTGTATTTTAAGGAGTCTAAAAACGAACAAGTGGTATCAGAGCAGGTTAACTCTTGTGTTTAGATCCTTTGATCTAAGAGTTAATCCTTGACCCCTGTTGTTATGGAACACGATCACTTTCTTGTAATCCCACCTCACTTTGATGGGAGTAATTATGCTTATTGGAAAGTAAGGATGACAGCATTCCTGAAATTTATTGATGAGAGAGTCTGGAACTCCATTGAATAGGGATGGGAGAAGCTCACTACTCCAGGGAGTGAATGGCAAACTTCTTAGAAAGAAGCAACCGCTTTTAATAGCAAAGTTACAAATACTATTTTTAATGCTGTTTCTATAGAGGAATTCAAGAGAATCTCTAATATTGAGGTTGCTCACACTGCATGGAATATTCTTCAAACTGTGCATAAAGGCACAAAGGCAGTTAAGATCAATAAGTTACAGCAGTTAACAACTAGATTTGAAAGCATTAGAATGTCTGATGATGAAACTTTTGATGAATTTTATACTAAGCTTAATGATATTGTTAATTCTGTTTATAATTTGGGTGAAATCTATAATCAACCTAAAATTGTTAGGAAGATACTTAGATCTTTAACTGAAGATTTTAGACCCAAAGTAACTGCCATCACTGAAAGCAAGGATGTGGACTCCATCCCTATTGATGAACTTGTAGGATCTCTTCAATCCTATGAGTTGGATCTACCTAAGACTAGCAAATCCAAATCAATGGCTCTTAAGTCTGTTGATGATGTTGATGTAAGTGGATTTGATGATGAGCTCTCTGCTAAAAAGATTGCCTATCTTGCCAAGAATTTTAGAAACTTTTTTAGGAACCACAACAGAAGGGCAAGAGGTAAAAATAATGCTGAATCTAGAAATTTTAGAAGGAATGAACCTGTAAAGTTGTGATTTACAACTATGTTTTATGTTAGCTTTATTCCATGACAAAAAGTTTTGTATTTGTTTTAATTTGTTTCCTTGTATTTTTGTGGGTTTTTATTGTATTGAGTTTAATATTAAGTTGGTGAAGAATCAAGCTTGAAATGAAGAATTAGTGCATTTTTGCTATTAGCTCACGAGTAGCTTGCGAGAAGAGTATCCCTCGAAATGGGCACGTGAGAAGCACATGCTGGAAGCTGAAGAGTCGTGCTAGCCTGGAAGATTTCGTGAGTGTCTCGTGGGTAAGGCTTTCTAGTGAGATACCAGCGAAACCCTCTGACTAAAGGATTTTTAAGTGTGATTTTCTTACCCTTCACCCATACTATATATACCCTTATTACCCACAAATGTGTAAGGAGACCATTCAGAGAGAAAAACCCTAGATAGGTTTTTTACAACACACACACCCATCTTTTAGAGAGAGAGCTAATAATCCTTAATGAGAAATCATCCTAGCCTCTTCTCATTCCCTCTCCCATTGTCATACCTTGAGAGGAAATTTGTACCAAAATACAACCCATACCTTTTCAGAGTGTAGAGAGTGTTTTGAAACTTGGGAAGCTTTGGGAATTTGCCATAAGAAGCTAGTGAGGCTTGGCAGATGCAATCGGGCGTATTGTGGGATCCGAAAAGCTAGAGAAGACATGACTCCAAGAAGTCCGTTGGTAGCAGGAGCTTGAAGGGCTTAAGTACATTGGATAGACTAGGCTTGGAGGGTCTTTTGTTATTTGTGTACTCTAACTTTATTCTCTAGTGGATCGATTTATCGCTTGAAGGGCATCGAAGAAGTTTTTCGCCAAATTCTTCGGTTTCCTCTTCAATAACACATTGCCGTGTTGTATTTGCTTTAATTTGTTTCCTTTTATTTTTGTGGGATTTTATTGTATTGGGTTTAATATTAAATTGGTGAAGAAACAAGCTTGAAATGAAGAATCAGTGCATTTTCACAATTGGCTCGCCAGTAGTTCGTGAGAAGAGTAGCTCGCGAAAAGGGCACGTGAGAAGCACATGCTGGAAGCTGAAGAGTCGTGCCAACCTAGAAGATTTCGTGAGTGTCTCGTGGGTAAGGCCTTCCAGTGAGATACTAGCAAAACTCTCTGACTGAATGATTTTTAAGTGTGACTTTCTTACCCTTCACCCATACTATATATACCTTCATTACCCACAAATGTGTGAGAAGATCATTCAGAGAGAAAAACTCTAGATAGGTTTTCTAACACACACACACCCATCATTTAGAGAGAGAGCTAATAATCTTTAGTGAGAAATCATCCTAGCCTCTTCTCATTCCCTCTCCTATTGTCATACCTTGAGAAGAAATTTGTACCCAAATACAACCCATACCTTTTCAGAGTGTAGAGAATGTTTTGGAACTTGGCAGATGTAATCAGGTGTATTGTGGGATCCGAAAAGCTAGAGAAGATATGACTCCAAGAAGTTCGTTAGTAGCAGGAGTTTGGAGGGCTCAAGTACATTGGATAGACTAGGCTTGGAGGGTATTTTGTTATTTATATACTCCAACTTTATTCTCTAGTGGATCGATTTATCGCTTGAATGGTAGCAGAGAGGTTTTTCGTCGAGTTCTTCGGTTTCCTCTTCAATAACACATTGCCGTGTTATCTTATATTTGCATCTCTCTTCTCTTACTCTTGTGTTTTAATTTTATTGTTTGTTGTTCATGTTTATGCACTAGAGTAGTATCAATTGTTTGTGCTTCATTTACTCTTGTTTCTGCACTTAGTTTAAATTAGAGTAAAATCAATCTAGCCGTAATCTTTTAATTTGGGGTCTAAACAGCCCTTGTATTTTTAACACAAATCCGAGCTTTCAGAACCTTCTAAAGTGAACAATAATGAGAAACCTAAAGAAAAAGTAGGCTAACTTTCTAATAATTCTATGGGTCAAGAATGTTTTGGTTGTTAAGGGTATGGTCATATGAATTTTGAATGTCCAACATTCTTGAGGTCTAAGGGTAAGACTATGGCTGTAACCCTTAGTGATGAAGTTTCTAACAATGAGTCTGGTAGTGATGAGGATGAAAACTTCATTGCTTTCACTGCTACTGCTGTAGTTGATGAAAGCGTTGCTATTAAGGAGAACCCTTCTGATGGAGAACTCTCTAAGGATGCAGATTTGCAAGAAGCCTATAATATACTTTGCAAAGTTACTGCAAAGGATGCTATGAGTGTTGATTTAGGCTTGAAGAAAATTACATCTCTTGAACTTAATAAGAAAAATTTGCTTGTGAAATTGTTTGATGCTAATGAAATGTTGAATAATGTGAAAACTAAGATCATGCTTTTGCTTGATAAAGTTAAGAATTTGGAACATGAATTATCTGTTGTTAGAGAACAAACTAATAGGTCTGCTAGTTCCAAACTTGATCATATGCTGAGTGCTCAAAAGTTTCCTTCAAACAAAACTGGCTTAGGTTTTGTAGAAAGCATCTCTGTGCCTGAACCATGTTCCACAAACTTTGTTCCTTCTTCTGAGCCCCTTGTGAGTAAGGTTGTCAAACTTGTAGAAGTTACACCTCCTAGGAAGATTAGGATTGATCTTCAAGAGTCTAAACCTAAGACTTCTAATCCTTCTAAGGGCAAGTTGTATGATAGACCTGTATGGGTTTGTCATTTTTGTGAAAAGTCTAGGCACATTCGTCCAAACTGTTTCAAGTTGCAAGTTGCAAGTTGCTAAGTGAGCTAATAAGCCAAAAGTACCTATGCCACAAGCACAAGATCCTATGATACTTATTAGTGAGTTGGTAAAGGTTTTAAACCTTTATTCCAATCTTGGAGTTGCTCAGAATTCTAATTTGAATAATAACTCCAATGCTTGAGTTGCATCTAAAAAGTTTTGGATGCAAAAGACTCGATCTAATTGAGTCTTTTTGACATGGTTCTTGTGCTTCATTGCTCTACTCTTTGTGACCTTTGTTCTTTGTTGTTTTTGTTTTCTTTGCTTTTTTAGGATTTGCATTGCATAACATTCATGCATTTCATTCTAAGGTTGTTTTTGTTATTTCTTTTCAAGTATTTAAAAAACAAAAAACAAAACAAAAAGAAGGAAGAAAAAGGGAAGCAAAATGTATTTTGCATTATTTTTCTTGGATTTGAAATCAAGGCTGACCAATTTACTTTTACATAACATGTTTGTGTACCTTGTTTATCTTGGATGATCTTATTTATTGCCCTTCACTAGTTTGAGCTTTGTAGTGCATGTTGTGTGGGAAGATATTTATAGTTCTTTATCACATAATCTTAATATTGAAATCACATGCCTTTGATTGTCGGACTTGAATATATTGAGAAAGGCATAAATAATCACCACACCACTGTTTACTAGCCAATCATGAACACCTTAGTGCATATCGTAAGATTTTGTACTCGAGAAAGTGTAAAACATGCACAAAAAGAACATAAGGTGTAGTCTCTGTTTAAATGCTAAAATTGGTTTGTACATTATTGGATTATAATGAATTCAATCAACTAAAATTATTGTGTGCATTATCTTGGCTATTTTAATAAGTTTCAAATCAAATAAAATTGGTGTGTACATTATGAGGCAAATTCAGGAAACTTACATGATTGCAAACTTTTATTCTAGGAGATGTGGGAATTATATGATGTAACTCTTAAGGAGATAGTCTCTTTTAAATTTATGTGATGAATTTTGTAGAAATTGTGCTTGATTTATATTCACATATTAGCTCACATGTATCTCAAGCTTTTGCTAGTTGCACACACTTTACAAGTTACTCTTCGCTAAACTTTGTACAAGTTATTATGTGTAATTTTGTTTTGGCCATCCAAGATTGAAACTTTCTTAATTTTTATGCAAAATATGTTTGTAGTTTGAGTATTTAATGAAAATTGATTGAAAATCTTATTTTTGGGAGATTTGGGTTCAATACAACTGTTTTTGAAAAACTTTTCAACTCATACTCATGCATGTTTTGTTTTGGCCATCCAAGATTGAAACTTCCTTAATTATTTTTTTTTTTAGTTTTTTGATTGATCGAGTGTGGTTTTCAATCAATCAAAAATGTGATTAAAACTTTGGGTTGAATCTGTCCTGCTCGATTGATGCTCAATTGATGCTGGATCGATCGAATGTAATTTTCGATTGATCGAATCTAATTCTCGATCAATCAAAAATCTCATAGAGAGCTTTTTAAAACCTTTAGCTTTTCATGTGTTCATTACTTTTTCAATTTTTTCAAAAGCTATTCCCTCTCTCTTCGATCAGTCAAGGAGTCAATTCAAATTTTTGTCATTTTCCCTCAAATCTTTTGCAAGGTTTTTGTCTTCTAAGGCTGGTAAGACCTTTTTGCCCCTCCTTTGTTATTTGTTTTCATGTTTCATGCATTTTTGTCATGCATATTGGGAATATTTCAAACCTAAAGAAAATTGGGGATGTTGATGTTTTCAACATTTCTTTGGAGATTGATCAATGGGTTTTGGTCGAGGGATGATATAAATCTAATCTTTGTGAATTAATTTGATCAATTTGTTGAATTGGAAAATTTTAATTTTCTAGGGCTTGAAACTACCCGAATTGGGGGTTTCATTCAATTAAGCTTAATTTGATAAAATTGGCTTGTTAGATTGATTGATTTGATCATTATTTTATGTTACCTATCTTGTGTAATGATCAATAGATCAATTTGTTGAGATTTTTGAAAGTGGGTTTTTCAAAATTTGGGGTTTTTGATATAAACTCTATGCTCACTGCATTAGAGCATGCATCATGTTTTGATATTGTTCATGCATCATATAGATTGTTATTTTCTAAATTTTTTGTGCTAACGTGCAGTCTGCCCTTGGTTTTTTGTTTTCTTTCTCTCTGTCTCTTTTGTGTCTATCCTTTTGATCCTTAGCATCATGACTAGGAAGACTAGAGCAAATAGGAAATTCTCCTCTTCTTCTGCCCCCACCTTTGACAGTGACAGATTTCTTAGTGAGAAACCAAGAGACTTATGAGAAGCTAAATAGTCTTAGGTCTGTGTGGGCTGAGCGGAAAGTAGTGTTAGATGAGTTAGATGGTAAGATTCTGAGAAACTTTAAGAGTAGGGGTTAGCTTTCTTGCTAGACATTTCACATCCCCCTCCAATTGCCTTGATTAGAGAGTTCTACTCGAACCTCTCTGTCTATTCCTATGATTCCAACACTCTGGTGAGAAGTTGGATACGGGGTGAAGAGTACACCATTACTCCTTTGGTAGTGGCTGCTGCTCTTTGGGTGCCTTTGGTTCAGCATCCTGTTTATCCTTACGATAAGTCTCCACCCCTTGATGACATTTTGTCATATCTTACTGGTTCTTCTATCTAGTGGGGTTTTGATCCTCGGATCACTTCTCACGAGTTAACCGAGATTCATTATCTCTTTTTTCGGATTTCGTGTCATTCCATCTGGCCTACCTCTCATCTGCACACTATTCCTTTGGAGAGATGTGCATTTTTGTATGCGCTTGTCACGAATGCTTCTATGAGTTTTCCTCATCTTTTCATTCGTTCTTTGATTGAGGTTCATAGGAGTAGTTTTATGTCTCATGGTCTGTTCTTTACTATTTTTATTCATTGAATTTTATTACATCTAGGATTAGTTGAGTTTCTGGCAACTGAGCCCGTTCACATTATAGCTCCTATAGGTGCCACCTTTCTTAGGCAAAGGGTTGCTTATATGCGAGCGAGCTCTAAACGCCTTAGAGTAGAGTCTTCCTCTAGTGCACCTCCTCCTTCCATAGGTGATCTAGCTGCTGATGAGTATGTCGATCCGACTGCTGCTACTACTCCTCCACCATCTACTTGTTTCTAGCATTCGTCACGATTTGGATACTATTATGACCGTTTAGGTAGCTCATGGTCAGCTTTTGGTGAACGTGCTTGCCGAGCTTCAGGCTTTGAGAGTGGATTTGGTGAGTTTTAGGCAGTCACCTCTACCATCTCCTTTTGATGATAAGTGAATGCCCTTTGGCAATTCGTCACAAAAAGGGGGAGTACATATGGATAGGAGTTTTTGTTGATAGGGGGAATTTTTTATTTTTATTTTTATTTTTATTTTTTCGAGCTGTGGAGATGTAGATTGTATCTAGGTGTCTCACCATGTATTTACATTTTTGGGTTGTCTATGATAGGGGGAGATACTATAATATGCTTATTTTTGTTTATTGATTTATATAGATGAGGTCATTCATGATATATGTCTTGTAGTTTATGATTATGTGAAATCAAGAATTTGTTTTGTTTACTTGTATTTTTCACACATGCGTTTATGTATTTGTTAAGTGTTACAGGAATATACAGGTTGATTTAGTCATGCTGCTATCTACACTTGCAACTAATATATAGTAGTTAGGTTGAATTTATTTTTGTTGGGCAATGTTTTGCAATGGGCTGTTTTTTGTAAATTTGAGCACTTTGTTTAATTTGTATTTTGTCACAGATTGCCAAAGGGAGAGTTTGTTAGGTTCTAAAACTTTAGGTTTAAATGTATTAGAACTTTATTTTGTAATGTTGGCAAACTATGATCAAAACGTTTAGTCTTATTTTTAGACTTTCTCAAAGTATGTTTTTGTGTAAAGTTGGAATCGAGTGCATTACAGGATTTACTGTGTAAATTTGCTTGGCTCGATCGATCGAAAATTAGACTCGATCGATCGAAACTCGTGCAGATTATTTTTCTGCAAAAATTTTCCAACTCAGCCCAAGCCCGGTTTGACGTGCAGGGTTTTATGTTTTACCCTAGGTATAAAAGGGAAAACCCTAACCACGTTTTAAAGGTTATTGCAGTTGTTGTTTATGTTGTGTATGTGAATTTCTTGTGAGATCTAGAGGTGTTTGCCTTCACATATACTTAGGGTTATCAAGAATCAAGATTATTTCAAGAACTTGATGATCATTCAGTTGCTGCATTAAGAGCTTAAAGATACACAAGCGAGAGTGCTTGTACTTGCTGTGAATCCAAGAAAGAAGTAGTCCGTGGACTGGGAGCTATCACATTGTCGTGGTAGTAAGTTTCCTACTTGAGGTAGTAATAGGATGTTAGTGGTCTAAGTTGCTATTGTGTGAACTTTAATTCTTTCATAGTAGATTTGTTTTACTTTGAGGATAGCTAGCTTAAATCCTCCCTAGGTTTTTTACCGATTTGGTTTTCCTGGATTATCATATCATTGTGTTCTTTATTTTTTCGCACTTTACAATGATATCATATACTTGTGTTAACCTAGATCTGTTTAATTTGACTAAGTAATCACTTGGCTAATTAACTAGGTTAATCTGGTTGTTTTTTAAAGGGTCTAAAAACGAACAACCTACACCAAAAATCAATTGGTGTCTTAGCCTAATGATAAGATCAATCAGTATGTAATATAATGGACTTCATATGTTGAAATAAAACCAATTTATTAAAAAGTTTATGTATGGACTAGAGGAAAGAGGGTGAAAATTTAGGTACAGTACATTAAATGTTGAACAATGGGTTTCTCATTTGAATGAACACTTGGTTCTTACTTTTATATTTAATTTTCTTTGAAAGGAAGAACACTATCTGGATGTAGCCCAATCAGGTTGAACTAATCAAGTCTTTATTAAAAAAAATTTAACTTAATATTTTTATGATCTATTTTCTATGTAGGTTTGTATACCAGGCAATGGTGGTTGCAAGATTTTTTGTCCAAGGGGGTCAATAAGAAATATAAATTATATAAAATCTAAAACTAAAGAGAAATTGAATATATCGATATCATAAAATGAGATATTTTCTCGTTGCCTAGGGTCCGAAGGAAGATTGTTCATGTCAACACGACTATGCTTATAATATGAATTTTGAGTAGGAGATGAATCTTGCAGTCTACATGATTTCCTTATTATGAATATAGTCATAGTACTAGCAAAAGAATAAAAGATAAACTATAAGTTGATTTAACGTATTTTTTTCTAATACAATAAACATATTAATTATTGTTGTTAAGTAAAACTTTAATTATTATTACTTAGAATATTTTAATTTATTAGTTTATGTCTTTTAGTCTTTACAGTTCTTTTATTGAATTCAAAAGACATTTTAAGCCTAAATGTTTACAATTATTTAATTTTTTATTAGTTTACAATTCTTCAATTCGTTAGTTTACAATTTTTAGCTAATATTAATTTATTAGTTTACAATTCTTTAATTGTTTCATTTTCTTAGTGTTAATGCTCCTACTGTACTGATTGACCCCCTCAATTAGCCAACAACCACCCCCACTCACAAGCCAAAATTTTGGTCAAAGACTCAAAAGTACAAAAATTCAAAAATTTTACAATGTGGAAAAGTATTAATTTATCAAAATCACTATTGCAAATTCACTTAACAATTACAATGTAATTGCCCATGTGGGGGGTAAAAAGATCCTGATGGGAACATGGGCCTTTTGGGCCGTGTTAAGGAGGGCCGACCTGACCCTGGGTTTGGAAGTTGTTAATACTATGGGTCGGCCCATGCGCCGAGGGTCCGAGGACCCAGCCGAGGGTCCGAGGACCCAGCCGAGGGTGAACTTACCCTCGGACTGACACCAGAGAACCCGGGACTTCATGATACAGGTTAGGGAATGACACGGTCAATACCAATGGTTAAAAGGGGTGAACCCTTGAATGCCCCAGAAGCACCAGTGTTGAAGAAATGTCAAAGACAAAGGCTGCTACCTCCACATTAAAGACCCTGCACCTACCACCCTGGCCGCATTAATGGGGAGGTGACACTTGAACAGTGGAAGGGAAACTTCTAGTTACTGTTCAAAGGCACTAAGAAAAGAAATATCTATACTAAGGGAGGAGTTGGGGGCAACACGTGTATAAAGTATTAAGAAGAAGAGTATTTAAGGGAGGACCTAGAACAGAAATGGGGACGGAACTTTTTGTAACCTAAAAAGAAAAAAAAGACAAAGAGAGAGAGATAATATAAGAACAGCTCTCGGCTTACGTCCGAGGAGACCTATTTACATTACTCTTTGCTGTTTCCTAATACTGGCAATCTTTAGTTTGTCATTTAATCTTCACTCACTTCTAACCTGGGTTTCAAGCCCACTCTCTACAAATTTTCATTGTTTAAGGCTCATTGGGCCTGAGCCCATAACTGTTCTTGGGTCCAGGTGCAATTGTGCACTTACAGCCCATTGACCTCAACTTGCGAAAACAAAAACAAAAACAAATTCAACACATTACTCAATGAATTGATTTTAACCAAACCAGAATCAATTTTATTTAGAGAACCAAATATCGCGCTTCAAGTGTAAGATTTAACAAAATAGATGAAAATTAATTAATAATTTTAAATGTTTTAATTTACCTCTGGTACCATAAGGTGATGCATGATGAGAGAGAGAGAGATTATTTAGTATGTGAGTGTGACAGAGAATGACTAATGGTGACAATATACTGTGCGGGAGACATTCCTAAGAGAATTTTTTTTTTTTTTGTGTATTTTTCATCGTGTAAAACATTTTAATTGAGTTGGATTCTTATTCATTCACAAATTTTGGGCCCTTTTTCTATTGGTTCCGCTCATTTTTTTGGGGATGAGTGCAATTATTGTCTTCACAATTTTTATTTTTATTTCTAAGAGATTTTTTTTTGTGTGTGTATTTTTCCTCGTGTAAAATTTTTTAATTGAGTTGGATTCTCATTCACCCACAAATTTTTGGGGCATTTTTCAATTTGGTTCCACTCATTTTTTTTGGGGGGTGAGTTTAGTTATTGTCTTCAAAATTTTTATTTTTATTTCTAAGAGTTTTTTTTTTGGTGTGTATTTTTCCTCATGTAAAACATTTTAATTGAGTTGGATTCTCATTAGCCCACAAATTTTTGGGGCATTTTTCTATTGGTTCCACTCATTTTTTTTGGGGGGTGAGTTCACTTATTGTCTTCAAAATTTTTATTTTTATTTCTAAGAGTTTTTTTTTTTGTGAGTATTTTTCCTCGTGTAAAAAATTTTAATTGAGTTGGATTCTCATTCACCCACAAATTTTTGGGGCATTTTTCAATCTGGTTCCACTCATTTTTTTTGGGGGGCGAGTTCACTTATTGTCTTCAAAATTTTTATTTTTATTTCTAAGAGTTTTTTTTTTTTTTTTTTTTTTTTTTTTTTTTTTTTTTGTCTCTGTGTGTGTGTGTGTGTTTTTTCTCGTGTAAAAAATTTTAATTGAGTTGGATTCTCATTCACCCACAAATTTTTGGGGCCTTTTTTTATTGGTTTTACTCATTTTTTCGGGGATGAGGTCAGTTATTGTCTTCACAATTTTTATTTTATTTCTAAGAGATATCTTTTGTGTGTGTATCTTTCCTTGTGTAAAAAATTTTAATTGAGTTGGATTCTTATCAACACAAAAATTTTTGGGGCCTTTTTCTATTTGGTTTCACTCATTTTTTTGGGGAGTGAGTTCAATTATTGTCTTCACAATTTTTATTTTTATTTCTAATAGATTTTTTTTTTGTATGTGTATTTTTCCTCATGTAAAACATTTTAATTGAGTTGGATTCTCATTCACCCACAAATTTTTGGGGCCTTTTTCTGTTGGTTCCACTCATTTTTTTGGGGATGAGTTCAATTGTTGTCTTCACAATTTTTATTTTTATTTCTCTGAGATTTTTTGTGTGTGTATTTTTTCTCGTGTAAAACATTTTAATTGAGTTGGATATCGTTCACCCACAAATTTTTGGGGAATTTTTCTCTTTGATTCTACTCATTTTTTGGGGGGTGAGTTCAATTATTGTCTTCTCAATTTTTATTTTTATTTCTATTTCAAATGGGCCCCCAAGTCACGGCCTAAATTGCTTAGGCCTAGGCCGGTCCTAACAACTATTGTTTTTCTCCCCATAAGAAACATGGCATGATTTTGTCAAATCAAGGATCTGGTAGTTTTTTTTTTTTTTTTTTTTGAAGAGAAGATAGAAATACTTTACTAATAAAAGAAGATAATTACAAAGTGATAATAAAAAAAGGGCAGATCCCCTGTCCAGAATTGAAAAACTTAGTACAAAAAGACCTAGAAGAGGACGTAAACCTATGAATATATTATCACATGTTAGAGGAACACAACAATGAGGACAATAATGATATGTAACCTTCAACATTGATCGTGACAATATAAACAAAGAAAAATTCTAGTACCACAAAAGTTTTCACAATATCTTGCCATAACTGTGATGTGGCAAAATGTGATTGGTGATGAATAAAGAATTGTGGGTTCATGTGTAAGTGATGATTAATCACTCACAATCTGGCACGTTACAACTGTGGCAAAAGGAAGAAAAGTTTGGGGAAATAGCATTCCCCCCCTCCCCCTTCTATGTTTGCGGTGACTCACAATTTCTCTCATTATATTTGAAACCAACCAATTTCCCCCTCTATGTTTGGGCAATGAGTAAACACTTTAAATCTGTTACTTTTTCAGTTAAATCCAATGAAATTACAATTATTACAAATGCAATCCAAGAAAACAATAGTACAATCTTCAACTTTTTCTCTTCCTTGTGGTGTACAACTGATAATTTCTTTAAAAATGTTTGTTAGATTTAACTGAGAAAATAACAAGTTTGGGGTGTTTGCTCATTTCCTAAACATTGGGAGGGGGGAAGGGGGGAATTGGTTGATTTAAAAAATATAAGGGGGAATTGTGAACTACCCCAAATATAAAGAGGGGAAACAAGGAAAATTATTTTTCCCTTAAAAGTTGGATTAAGTTCTTTTAGAGTTCATAAGGTACTCTACTAAATTAATTTCTTTTAATCTTGACTCTTCATTTTATAAAAAAATGGTTCTGATAATGCCGCATCATTAATTTAATAATAAAACCTTAAAATAATAATGTCATATCAACTAATTAAAATAAACAAATTGACATGTCAGATCTTAAGCACTATGTTTGTGACAATGTACTATGTTGTGGGAGATTATCCTATATCATTAATCTTTTTTGTTTGTTTTACTTTTTTTTTTTTGGTGAAATAATATTGGATATTGTTTGAGTTGGATTCTCATTGACCCACATCCACAATTATTGGGGCCTTTTTTCTGATGGGGTTCACCTAGCTTGTTTTGTTTTTTTGATAAAATCAATTATTGTTTTCACTATTTTGGGGGGTTCCACCGGTCCTTGTTAGTAGTCCTATTGACAATTCATGTTTTTAATTTTTTTTCATAAAGTGACAATGTAAAAGAGTTGTTGGTATTTTAAAGGACCTAAACTTATGTTTGTGTTCTCAAAGCTTGAATCACATGTTAGAAGAACTCATCGATGAGGATAACGATGATATATAATTTAAAAAAAAAAAAAAAATAGACAAAACCATGAATCGTTTGCTTATCAAAAAAAGAAGCATTTGAACCTAAGGTGGTTTGAACTTTGTGATCAATTAATTTAAATAGTAGTGAATGACGTGATGAATACAATCAAGGCACAAGGCTAAGATCCATTGTATTATATTAGACATATAGGTTGCCATTTCAAGTAATATTACCCTTGCACTCTAATACAGAAAAGCTAACCACTAGGCTAAGCTCTTTGATGTGTTATTCCTGATTTAATATTTTATTTATTTTGAGTTTAAATTATACCTTTTCAATTTATCATATTACCCCTTCTCAATCTATTTTATTATTTGATAATTTTATTAGTGGTTCAAGAATTTTGGTTTTTACATCTGAATATACAATTTATTAATTTTTGTTGAAAATGATTTTATTTTAGACTAAAATTTTGTTTATTTGAAAGACTACTAAACACAAATAGTTACACTTGTTTATGCTTTATTATTTTCTATTAACCTTATAAAAATGGTGAAAATTCATTTGAAAGTTGTATTAATGTTTTTAGACATGTTTTTAGTAAAATTTTGTTAATGTTTACCATTTTAATACCTTTATTTTTTCAATCTCTTATTCGACGACAAGAGACTTTACCAGTTGAACTAACTAAAACCCACAATAGCAAGACTTTTTAATAGGCCTAAGATCCTCCTAAGATCCATCTTTGAATATGTATGTGAGCTTTTATCTGTTGTACTCCTAATCGAATGGAAAACTTTAAATTTCTTCTTTTTTGCTTAGATATTAGGGTGAGCTAATTTAATCATAATTTGGGTAATTTGATGATTAATCCTGATTTACTAAACCCTTTTGGGCCAAAATGGCAACTAGGAATTCTACTAAATTTGCCAAAGTTCGAATGAAGTTGGCATGCTTCTTATGGGTAAATGTGGCCAGGCTAAATTTGTAGTCACATCGAGCAACTGAAGTATCCTTTTGGGTGTAACTAGCCAGCACTATTTAGGGTTAAACAAAAGTATCTTGGTGGGTAGGATTTATATTTAACAGAAAAACAAGCTCACAACCTATTTCACTTAACTAGTGGACTACTCATGGGTCTCAATAGTTCTAGGCTGTGGGTCATGGGTCATTTGGTGATGCATATAAATTTACTAACCCTTTTTAATCCATGAATTGCATTAATGTGACATATTTTTTATTTTATTTATTAATTAATATTAAAATGCATCAACGGAAACACATCACACACTTTTTTTTTCCTGAATTGAAAACTTCTTCACACACTTTTTTTTTTTTTAATTTTCATTTATTTTATAAAGAAGTCATTCGTCTTTATTGCTATAAAATTAGGAAGATACATCAAGATGCAACTGGTGTTGGATGAAAGACGGAATTTCTTCCATCCAAACTACCATCTCCTAAATACATTATGTATATCTACCATCTTCGAAAACTTCATCACACACTTAAGTACATATAAAGATAAGAAATGCCACAAATTTGTTATTTTATTCCATGACGTGGTATATTATTGTTCATAATCAAGCTACATTTTTAGTAGCTTTGTTTTTTATGAGATAATTTTTGGCGACTTCTGCAATTTTTGCTGCTAGGTCAGTAGTGACATACGAGGTATTTGCAATGGTCTCTTCCTTGACATCATACTCAATTGTGCTTTTGATTATGCATGAATCATTGTCCATCTCTATGATTTCGAAGCGAATATGAAATAGATTAAGGCCTAAACAAGATATCCTGCTTCCATCACCTCTAGTTCTTTCATGCGTTTCTCATTGTCATACTTTGTGAACTCCTCTCTTTGCACAGAAAACCCATGTCAGTCTAATTCATTAGAAGGGAAGTTTAATTAATGAAAAAAAAAAAATGGAAGTAACTATTCAAATTGAAACATTAAAGAGAACACGGAAGCATAAGCAGTCTACCACCACTTACTTAGCCTACAACCACTCCTACTCATTGACTAACTCGACCCACTCACTTAGCCTACAACCACTCCCGCTCACAAGTCACAAATTTGGCCAAAGACTCAAAAAGTGTAAAAAGACAAAAACTTTAAACTCAAAAACACTACAAACAATAAACACACACAGCGAGAGGGGTAATTCTTACATGCTCCGAGAGCAATGCTCTCTCCTCTCACATGAGGGGTGGGCCCCATGTTGGGGACCCACTATGGGGCCTACCCCTCATGTGAGAGGAGGGAGCATTGCTCCCGGAGCCCAGAGAGAGAAGGTTAAAGACTCAAAACTCACAAAAAAATTAAAAATCTATATCAAAAGACTGTAACCACTCACACGATGAAAGATAGTTTATCGAAAGACTAAAACATGCTAAAATGGAGAGAGAGAGAGAGAGAGAGAGAGAGAGAGAGAGAGAGCTGAAATCCCAGATCAAGTAGCGGTGATGGCAATGCAACCTTACTTGGTTAGACTTGGATTTGCCATTTTTTTTTTCCTAAATTTTAGAAGCTAAATTTAGCTGTGCTTAAAAAAATTAGGTTTAAGGTCAAGTTGTGCAAATTTTTATTGTAGGAGGGTCAAAAAAAATTTTTAATAGATATTATATAAAATATTTTTTCCCGGGGGTTCATTTGAATCCCTTGCCTTCAACATAGCGCCACCCTTGAATCCTTGATACCAAGGTCATATTAAATTTTCTGCATTGTAGATAAAAATATTAATGACACTTGTAAGTGCACAATTGCACCTAGCCCCAAAAACAATTACGGGCTCAGGCCCAATGAGCCTTAAACAATATGAATTTGTAGAGTGTGGGCTTGAAACCCAGGTTAGAAGTGTCTAAGGATTAAATGACAAGTCAAAGATTGCTAACACTTGAAAACAACAAGGAATATTGTAAATCAACCCCCTCGGACGTAAGCCAAGAGCTGTTCTTATATTATCTCTTTCTCTCTCTTCTTTTTCTTTCTTTTTAGATTACCAAAAAAAGGGGGCCTCCATTCCTGTTCTAGGTTGCTCCTTAAATACTCCTCTCTTTGATACTTTGTACACGTGTTGCCCCAACTCCCCCTTAGCCTAGATATTTCTTTTCTCAGTGCCTTTGAATAGTAACCAGAAGTTTCCCTTCCACTGTTCAGGTGTCACTTCCCCATTAATGCGGCCAGGGTGGTAGGTGCAGGGTCTTTAATGTGGAGGTGGCAGCCTTTATCTTTGGTATTTCTCTAACATCGGTGCTTCCAGGACATTCAAGGGTTCACCCCTTTTAACCATTGGTCTTGACCGTGTCATTCCCTAACCTTTACCATTAAGTCCCTGGTTCTCCAGTGTCCGTCCGAGGAGAAATTCACCCTCGGCTGGATCCTCGGCACATGGGCCGACCCGTAGTACTAACAGATTCCAAACCCAAGAGCAGGTCGGCCTTCCTTAGCACGGCCCAAAAGGCCCACATCCCCATCAGGGTCTTTTTACCCCCCACAATAGCCCCTCAAAACTCTAATTTTCAACGTCCGAGGAGAAAAATAGGGTTTTGATCTGACGAGAACATACTCCACACACTTTGTAGATGATTGCACGTGTGGAGACCGTTTCGCGTCCCAGGAGATGCCACTTGGCGATTTTATTTTCAAAAACGCGCGCATTTATTGCTGTAAGCTACACTTTGTTCCCCACGTTCAACGGCGAGATGGGTATCCAACGGTCCTCGTTACTCCACGAAAATTTGGGCGGGACGAATATAATTTCAAGGCCGCTTTTCCGCACATCGTGACGCTTCGGGAACCTGCGCCTCCATTTAATTCCCCAGGGACTAATCCCATCAAAACATCAGCAATCATACTTTACCTGTAGAAAACCGTGGAAATTTGCACACCTTCAACTTTGTAAGTTCTTGCTCTCTCTATTCTTAACCTTTTCTCCTCGGATATAGTCCTCGACTGCCTTCGTAAATATTCACCCCTTTAGAGTTTAGCCTTTCGCTCTTTTCTAATGGGTAGGTTTAAGTGTCTAGTTGATACCGCCGCCGGAATGGAAGGCTTCAGAGCCAAGTATCACATTCCCGGTGATGTAGGGTTAAAATATTGCCCGGTAGGAGCCGTGGCCGGTTCTAGAAAAGAGGGAGAAGTGATCATCCCAATGATAGCCTTTATAGAGGGTGGGATGACCCTCCCAATGAGACCTGTAACTAGGGAGTACCTTCGCAACCACCGGTTGTGTCCCGACCAGTGCCTCCCAAACGTTTTTAGAGTTTTGGGTAGTGTCGATGCTCTAAACGAGCAGATGGGTTTAAACCTCACCTGGCACGACGTCGTCTTTCTGTACGAGTCCCATAAACTTTCCAATGTAGGTTATTACATTAAGTCTCGCTCCAGTGCCGTTAGGCTAATCTCCTGTCTGCCCAAATCCAACAAAGGCATGAAGGACGACTACCTGATCGTCTCTAGGAACTGGCACGACGGCCTCCACTGCCCAGTTGAGTGGGGAGATCCAGGTGCGACACCTTAGGATTAACCTCCCCACCTCACAACTTCCTTTAATACTCACAAACATGCACACTAATATGTGTTTATATTTGTTTAACTTTATCACTTGCTATGTGAATCTGACCATGTTGTTCACTTTCACATCTTTCTTTGCAGATAAACAACACGTGCGTCCACGCTTGAGCCACTGCAGTGTTGCCGATCTAAACCGAGTACTTCGCTCCGAGGTGTTTGTTAGCGAGGACTTACAACTTAGAGCCGCTCATCTGATTCTGGGGTACACTCCCATCTCTTCGGACTTCCAGGAGATAGACAACGCCATAATCGCAAGTGACCGAAGGCGAAGGAAAATAAACGTAGCCCGGCCCAACTTTTTGGACGACCGCGATCTCCCCGACGCCCCTCATACCGTGTTGTACAACCAGCCCATAGCAGCAGTTCCCCTCGCCGTACACTCTCAGGGCATTGCCATCCCGGAGGAGCGAGTGTCCTCTTCCAACACTTTGGACGAGGAGATAGAACAATTTCAGTTCGAGGGCTCTCCACAACCTCGCGGAAACCCATTTGTTATCCTCTCCGATGAGGAGGAAGAAGAAGAAGCCGAGGCCTCAGGGATTGCAGGTCTAGTGATAGCGCGTCCAGACGATAGTTCAACCGAAGAAGAAATGGACACGCTTAAGGATCTCATGTCCGACAGAGGTGCCCGGGTGGCAAAGAAGGGTGCGAGGGGGTCCTAAGCTCATCCTGCCTTGCCACCACCTCCTCCTCCTCCAGCCGACACTAAGCCTCCCACCGACGATCCTAAGAAGAAGAGAAAGGTGGACGCCGAGGTGGCTGGTGGGGAGAAGGCAAAGAAAATAAAGCAGCAACCGCCGCTGGCCCAACAGCAGAAGCCAGACAAAGGCAAAGGGCGCGCCCGCTCGGTTGAGAGTGGGGAGATCAGAGAAGTGGCTGAGGTGCGGCGAGCGCCAGCCGTCTGGTTTCCTGATTTGAGACTGGACGGCGCCCCTATTCCCTGCCACTCCAGCATCAGAGCAGTGCAACAAGGCCACGCCCACCACTTAGCCGAGGTGCTGGAGCGTTCTATCCTGCTGCCCAAGGACATGGAGTCTTTGGAGAAGATGGGCCATCCGCAGCTATTCCTCTCGTTAAAAAGGGGTTTAGCTCTGGTAAACTCCAATTGTACACTTTTGTTTTCTACACTTATTTATAAGCATTTCGTTGCATTTAACCTTCTTAACCCTTTTTCAGTCCATCCAAGAAGTTTTTGCGGCCGAGAAGTCCGTGGAGGACTCTCAAAAGCGTGCTGGGATGGAGCAGGAGTTGAGACAAGAAGCAGAAAAGTCTCTGGGCCAAGCCCTGGCAGAGAAAGGAAGGCTCACTTCACAGCTGGCCGATCTGAAGAGAGAGAGAGAGACGGCGACAAGGCCAGCTTGAAGACAATGGAGAGTCAAGTGGAGGCGCAGCGTAAGCTCCTCCGTCAAAAGGAGGACGAGCTTGCCCAAATCCAACAGGCACGCTCCGATCTTGAAAAGGAGCTTGCACTGGCTAAAGAGGAAGCTCACGCCCACAAGCACGCCATGGAGGCCGCGAAGAAGGCCAGTTATCAGGAGGGGGTCACCAAAACCCAAGAGGAGCTGACAGAAGCTTTCGCGGCCTTGTGCCGTGAATACTGTCAACAAGTCTGGGGGGAGGCCATGAATATGGCAGGGGTTCCTCAAGTTTCCGAACTGAGGAAGCCCGAAAATATTTGGCTTCCCTTAGACAGTCAAGAAATTGAAGACCCTCCTGTCCCTACCTCTCCTGCTCTTCCTCCAGTGGTACAAGAGCTTGTTCCTACTCCTACAGAACCTGAAGGTTCCCATAAAGAGGAGGACAAGCGTGATGGTGCCGAGAAGGAGGAAACCCCAAGCATGGAGCCCCTCATGCCTTCAACGGACAAAGGAAAACAAGCCTTATCAACCTTTGAAATGGAATTGAAGAGTACTGAGGCTGGCAGTAGCTCCCATCAAGCTCCCCTTCCCTAGCTTAGGGCCTAGTTTAGGAACTTTTGTATTCCCCTTCTTTGTATACGTTTAATGAAAAACATTTTATTCGGCCTTCATTATTGTTGCCTTTACTTTACTTTATTTTCTTTGTGTTTGCCATGAAAGTTTGTAATAACAAGTAGTTACAGGGAATGTCACTCCACCATGCAAACCATCATGACTTCAAAATTTATAATATAACTTTAGATATTAAAGAATGTCACAGTGCAAATAACTCACATAAAGATCAAACTTTTATAATCTGAACGGATTTGACACTCAAGAATGAAGAATTTAAGATCCGATTTTAACAAATGGAGAAGTAATAATTTCCCTCGCATGTGTGATAAGGGCAAGGACACCCACAAGATTTGTGATCCGAGGACTGTGCTTGGACAAGTTCCTGTTTGATTATTGATAGTTATAACTTCAAACGTTAAATTCCCCAAAGTAGGAGGTCCGAGGACCCGACATAACTGAGGTTCTGTCTAACAAATGACAAGATATCAATTTTCACAAGGTTTGTGGTCCGAGGACTGCACTCAACCAAGTTTCTGTTTGATCCTTGAAGATAGTAGCTTCAAATGTTAATTTTCCCAAAGTAGGAGGTCCGAGAACCCGGCATAACTAAGGTTCTGTTTAACAAATGACAAGACATCAATTTCCACAAGGTTTGTGGTCCGAGGACTACACTTAACCAAGTTTCTGTTTGATTCTTAAAGATAGTAGCTTCAAATGTTAATTTTCTCAAAGTAGGAGGTCTGAGGACCCGACATAACTTAGGTTCTGTTTAACAAATGACAAGACATCAATTTCCACAAGGTTTGTGGTCCGAGGACTACACTTAACCAAGTTTCTGTTTGATTCTTAAATATAGTAGCTTCAAATGTTAATTTTCCCAAAGTAGGAGGTCTGAGGACCCGGCATAACTTAGGTTCTGTTTAACAAATGACAAGATATCAATTTTCACAAGGTTTGTGGTCCGAGGACTGTACTTAACCAAGTTTCTGTTTGATTCTTAAAGATAGTAGCTTCAAATGTTAATTTTCCCAAAGTAGGAGGTCCGAGGACCCGGCATAACTAAGGTTCTGTTTAACAAATGACAAGACATCAATTTCCACAAGGTTTGTGGTCCGAGGACTACACTTAACCAAGTTTCTGTTTGATTCTTAAAGATAGTAGCTTCAAATGTTAATTTTCCCAAAGTAGGAGGTCTGAGGACCCAGCATAACTTAGGTTCTGTTTAACAAATGACAAGATATCAATTTCCACAAGGTTTGTGGTCTGAGGACTGCACTTAACCAAGTTTCTGTTTGATTCTTAAAGATTGTAACTTCATGTGTCAGAGGTACTTATAACTTCGAAATGTTAATTGACAAAAGCACATTTTATTAATAATAATACCTTCTAAGATTATTTACATTCCATGGGCGTGGTACAATTCTTTCGTCTAGGTCAGCTAGCCGATATGACCCTATGCCTGCTACTGAAACAATGCGATAAGGGCCTTCCCAGTTGGGTCCTAGCTTACCCCAAGCTGGGTTTTTAGAGGTGCCAACAACTTTTCTTAGCACAAGATAACCAGGTGCAAGTGGCCTTAGCTTCACGTGGGCATCATATCCTCGTTTTAGCTTCTGTTGATAGTAAGCCATTTGAACCATAGCTGCCTCGCGTCGTTCCTCAAGTAAATCAAGACCTTTCTCTAGGAGTCCATCGTTATTCTCCGGGCTAAAAGAACTTGTCTTTAGGGTAGGAAAACCAGATTCCAGAGGTATCACCGCCTCGGCTCCATAAGTCATAGAGAATGGCGTTTCTCCAGTGGACCTGCGCGGTGTGGTCCGATACGTCCACAGAACGTGAGGGAGCTCTTCCACCCATCTGCCTTTCGCATCGTCCAACCTTTTCTTTAGCCCATTGACAATGACCTTGTTAACGGCCTCGGCTTGTCCATTTCCTTGAGGATAAACTGGGGTGGAATATCTATTTATGATACCCATGTCACCACAATACTTCCTAAAAGCCTTACTATCGAACTGAACACCGTTGTCTGAGATGAGTGTGTGTGGTATACCGAATCTAGTGACGATGTTTTTCCAGACAAACTTCTTGGAGTCAACATCTCTAATGTTTGCTAAGGGCTCGGCCTCGACCCATTTAGTGAAATAGTCTGTTCCCACGAGAAGCCATCTTTTGTTACCTGTTGCCCTCGGGAATGGCCCAACTATGTCTAGTCCCCACTGTGCGAAGGGCCAAGGACTGGAAAGGGGGTTAAGAACTCCTCCAGGTTGATGAATATTAGGGGCGAACCTCTGACACTGATCGCATTTCCTAGCATAGTCTTGAGCCTCCCTTTGCATATTGGGCCACCAATAACCCTGAGTTAGAGCTCTGTGGGCTAAGGATCTTCCCCCGGTGTGGCTGCCACAAATCCCTTCATGCAGTTCTTTCAGAAGCCCTTCCGTTGAGTCAGGGTGTACACACAACAAGTACGGTCCTGAAAAGGATCGTTTGTACAGTTTCTGGTCCTCGGACAACCAAAAACGCGGCGCCTTTCGGCGTATCTTATCTGCTTCAGATTTGTCCTCAGGAAGGACATCATTCCTAAGAAAAGATATGACCGGGTCAATCCAACTAGGTCCAGGCCTTATTAGATGGATGCGAGGTGCGTTGGCAATGACAACAGAGGGTTTTAGTAAATCCTCAACGAGGATAACCCTAGGTAAACCTTGAGCCGAGGTAGTTGCCAGCGTGGCTAAGGAGTCTGCATGGGTGTTTCCACTCCGAGAGATATGAGTTAAGGCGAAGGAGTCAAATTCAGGTTGCTGGCGCTTGATCTGGGCCAAATATTCCTGCATTCTGGGGTCTCTAGCCTCCATGGTCCCCATGACCTGGCCGACCACCAGTTGAGAGTCCGAGAAGACATGGACTTCCTTTCCACCCATCTTACGTACCATCTGCATGCCTACCAAGACTGCTTCATACTCGGCCTCATTGTTAGTAGCCGAGAAGGCCAATCTTAAAGATTTTTCAAAGACAATTCCTTCAGGGGACATTATAACAAGTCCAATACCAGACCCTCTCTGATTAGCAGCCCCATCCACATACACTTCCCAAATCGGAGACACCGCAGCTGTGATTACCCCAACTGATTTTTCACCCCTGTGGGCCTCTTTCAGAGTTTCTTCCAGCAATGGCTCGGCAAATTCTGCCACCAGGTCAGCGAGGACATGGCCCTTCACCGAGGTGCGAGGCTTGTATTTAACATCAAAAGCCCCCAAGATGGTCCCCCATTTTTCTATCCTTCCTGAGTAGTCGGCGCCACGCAGCACTGCCTTGAGGGGCAATTGGGTCAGAACAATCACTGTGTGAGACTGAAAATAATGGGGAAGCTTTCGTGTGGCATGAACCACGGCCAGGAGCGCTTTCTCTAAGGGTTGATAACGCACCTCGGCTAACACTTGAAAACAACAAGGAATATTGTAAATCAACCCCCTCGGACGTAAGGCAAGAGCTGTTCTTATATTATCTCTTTCTCTCTCTTCTTTTTCTTTCTTTTTAGATTACAAAAAAAAGGGGCCCCTATTCCTGTTCTAGGTTGCTCCTTAAATACTCCTCTCTTTGATACTTTGTACACGTGTTGCCCCAACTCCCCCCTTAGCCTAGATATTTCTTTTCTCAGTGCCTTTGAATAGTAACTAGAAGTTTCCCTTCCACTGTTCAGGTGTCACTTCCCCATTAATGCGGCCAGGGTGGTAGGTGCAGGGTCTTTAATGTGGAGGTGGCAGCCTTTATCTTTGGTATTTCTCTAACATCGGTGCTTCCAGGACATTCAAGGGTTCACCCCTTTTAACCATTGGTCTTGACCGTGTCATTCCCTAACCTTTACCATTAAGTCCCTGGTTCTCCAGTGTCCGTCCGAGGAGAAATTCACCCTCGGTTGGATCCTCGGCACATGGGCCGACCCGTAGTACTAACAGATTCCAAACCCAAGAGCAGGTCGGCCTTCCTTAGCACGGCCCAAAAGGCCCACATCCCCATCAGGGTCTTTTTACCCCCCACAACACTATTCATCAATTTTTTTTTAGTTGTTAATCATTTGATAGTTGGGAGAGGAGAGATTTGAACCTTATACATTTTGGTTGAAAAATCCTGGGAGAGCTAATTAAGTTGGAAGGCTCTTAGAAACATTACTCATCGACTTGCAGAGCTATTTTCAAATATAAATGTTTTCAGTGTCAAATATAGCTAACATGAGTGGTTTATTTCATAAATGCATAATAGATTTTCTTATGAGTCATTTACTTCATTCTGTAACATGTTTTAATTTATTTTTGTTAAAATTGTATATATTGTATGAGTTTAAATTGACTCATTTATTTTGATTTTTAAGTTTATTTGCTTATATACAACTTTTTACAAGAATGCATTTTTTATGCTAATTTAAACTTTTTTGAAAGCCTCATTTTTTTAAAGTACAAATATACTTTTGCAAACTTTTAACATGTTTTAAAGCCTCATTTTCTTTTTTATTTACTTTTTTCTTTGGCATGTTTTATATATATTTTTTTTTGGCTACAATTGTATATATTGTATGAGTTTAAATTTAATCATTTCTTTTTTCTTTTTATAAATAAAATACAAATATACTTTTGCAAACTCTCAACAAATAACTTTTAGAAAAAAAAAAATCCAGAAACTTACTTAGTTTATGAGTGAGTTAACTTTATTTCATGTAATTTTGTGTATAGCATGTATACATTTTTCTTCTTCTTCTTCTTATATAGATTATGTAAACTAGTAGATTATTAAAATTAATTATTGGATTATAAGTTAAGGATTTATGTATTATTCAACTTTTATCTTTGAAATTTTTTGTTGTATATATTGAAATAAATACAAAAAAGAGGTTAATGTTTTTGTCAAGAACCTTATAGTTCAACTGACATTTCTTGTTTTTTTGTTTTTGTTTTTTTTTTTTAAACTCCAAGTTTCACAGCCCTTTGCCCCTAATTATTAAAAAAAAAAAAATTATAAAGTAGGGTAAAATGTAAAATACACCTTTGAAGTTTGGATGTTATTTTGATTTCATTCCCTAATGTTATATACTGTTTTGATTGCTAGCCCTCCTGCCCATTTTTTTTGGATTAACTTGCCACGTGTGTATATTTCGTCCAATGAAAAGATGGCAAGTCAATTAGTGATGCCAAGTCGCTTAAATAATATCAAAATCATTATAAAATTATTTTCTAAATATAAAAAATCCTACATAAATTAAAATTTAAAATAAAATAAAAAAACATTTCTTGCCTCCAAAGCATCAGCCCAAGATCTAACAAACCCACAAAAAATCCCAGCCAATTTGGCTCACGACAACAACCCAGTTGAAGGGGATAAAATTTGAGATAGACGGGTTTGTTCAAAAAAATCAACCAAAAGCAACGGTGCTAAGGAGAAGGACGGTCTAAACGTACTGACAAATAATGGGCAGAATAAAGATCTTGCCCCAAACAGATAGGAAGAGAAGATGGACGGACTCTTCATGGTGGATGGATTCCAAGTAGACGGATACAAGGTAGACGCGTGGCAAAGCCACGTGGCCTAAGTGGTCTCCAAGAACATCAAATGGAAATGTCTTGTGCCCTACGATTAACCCTAATCAACAAAATCTCTATATGGAAAGGATTTTGGGAAATACTTTTATTTATGAGAATCTTCCCTATAAGGAAACATTTTTTTCACTAAGAAACAAATGTCGGTTCTACACTACTATAAAAACCCAAAACCCTCAAAAATCAAGGTATGCATAATTTACCTTAACTCTGGCACTCTAGAGTTGTGAACATTCTCTGACTAAACCTTTGGAGGGTATTTGATCGGTACCACACTGGTACTCTCTGTAAGGTCTGCATCTTCTTTGTTGCGTAGGTTTTTTCTAGAGTATGTGAGGACTGTGTTACTTACAGACGATTTTTGACATCATCAGTTGGCACCGTTTGTGGGAACAAACGAAAACAATAACGGGCATATTACCATTTTCCAAACAAAAAGTTGTATGGTACTCACTCACTCGATGGAAAAAAACAACAATAATGGAAAGGAACCACACACTACTGCCCTTGAAAGACAAGTACAGACCCTAGCTGCAACGGTGGAATGCCTTACTAAGCAAAACCACGACCTGGAGAAACAAGTGTGCCAAAGGGATGCTGAGCCCAACAGTCACGGAGAAGAGCAAAAGGGCACCGATGACGAAAGGAGGGACCAAGAAGGACCAGAAGGCAGCAATGCTTCGAACAGACAAGAGCGACAAGATACCAGCCGTCCATCCATCGCATAAATAGCACCACCACACATAGTCACGAAGATGCAAATGATGAAGGAGCGGATAAACTTCATGATGAACGCCCTCAGAGGACGGGAGTCACGTGACCTCGACGAGTCAGTCCACCAGACAGACTCGCCTTTTACCGCACCCATCACTTCGTCCCCCTTTTTGCCAAAGTTTCATATGCCACAGGTAGAAGCCTACAACGGGTCAAAGGATCCCTTAGTTCACCTAGAGTCATTCAAAACCCTTATGCACTTGCAAGGCGTGGCAGACGAAATCATGTGTCGAGCCTTCCCGACTACGTTGAAGGATCCTACAAGGGTATGGTTCAGCAGGTTGACGCCCAACTCCATCTGTACCTTCAAGGAGCTGAGCGCGTAGTTTGCCTCACACTTTATAGGAGGGCACAAGTATAAGAAGTCCACTGTATGCTTGATGAGCATCAAGCAACGGGAGGAGGAGACGCTAAGATCTTACATAACCCGCTTCAATAAGGAAGCACTCTCGATAGATGAAGCTGACAACAAAATACTTGAGTTCACCGATGGGTTACGGAAGGGGAAGTTTTTGTTTTCCTTATACAAAAACGACCCAAAAACCATGTCAGATGTACTTTATTGAGCTACTAAGTACATGAACACAGAAGACGGTTTGCTTGAGAAGAGAGCTTAAAAAGCGATAAAGGCAAGAAGATGTACGGCTGGACAGGGGACTTGTCATTAAGGTTCCTTATTGATAGATAAAAGATGAAGCCAATACCAATTATTTGAAGATTTCTAGGGCTTAGTCTTTTCACGTGTGAAGCATCTTTGCTTTGTTGTCTCTGTGGTGTTGGATGGCATTGAGATTTGAGGTCCAAGGATCTAAGTGACAAACTTGTTAGGAGTAAATTCTTTATTTGGTTTGCTAAAAGGTTTACATTGGATTGGTCATGGGAAACTACAAGGATTTTGAATAGGCTTTGGATTGAAGTAAGTAACCTTATCCTAAGTAAGATTTATTTTGCTTATATTAATGTATTTTTAATTACCGAAATTTGTTTATAATTGTTAGAATGTTTAATTCTATTGTGTTACCGATTTCAAGTAAAGGATTATTACAAATATATTTTAATACTGAGTATATGATTTTTAAATACATGCTTGAATAAGATATATTTTTGTTAGAAACTATGATTTCATATATATGATTATGGACAATTTGACTATGAATTGATTCTGATACCCAGCCAATGGGGGTTATTCATTGGTACTCTATTACTCAAACTAATGGGGGTTATTCATTGGTATTCAGATACCCAAAACCAATGGGGGTTATTCATCGGTACTCTGATATCCAGCAAATGGGGGTTATTCATTGGTACTCTGATGCCCAGTCACGGGGATATAGCGTGACCATAGTCATAAGATTGTTAAGAATATGAATTATGTTTGAATATTTGAACTATTTTGAGTCCTTAAAACTACACATGTGATTTTGGAAATATTTGAGTATTTGAACTATTTTGGATCACTAAATCTGCTTATGTGTTTTTAGAACTGAAAGCTCGGATTTGTGTGAAACACAAGAGCTTGTTTAGACCCCCAATTAAAATTACGCCTAGATTGCTTTTACTCTTACTTAATCAAAGTGCAGAAACATGAGTAAATGTGCGCAATGAACCGATACTACTACTCTAGTGCATAAACATGAACGACAAACGATAAAAGTAAAGTACAAGAGTAAGGGAAAAGAGATGCAACCACAAAATAGCACCAAGACATGTTATTGAAGAGGAAACCGAAGAACTCGACGAAAAACCTCTTCGCTGCTCTCCAAGCGGTAATTGATCCACTAAAGAATAAAGTTAGAGTACACGAATAACAAAATACCCTTTAAGCCTAGTCTACCCAATGTACATAAGCCTTCCAAGCTCCTGCTACCAACTAACTTAACAAAGCCTTGTCTTCTCTAGTTTTTCGGGTCACGCAATACGTTCGATTGCATCCGCCAAGCCTTACCGGCCTCTTTTGGAAATCCTAAAAACTTCCCAAGCTCCACAATACTCTTTACACTCTGAAACAGTGTGGGTTGTGTTTAGGTAAAAATCTCCTCTCAAGGTATGACAATGGGAGAGGAAATGAGAAGAGGCTACAATGATTTCTCATTAAGGATTGGTAGCTCTCTCTCTAAAAGATGGGTGTGTGTGTTGTTGAAAACCTATCTAGGGTTTTTCTCTCTAAATGGTCTCCTTATACTTTTGTGGGTAATGATGGTATATATATTATAGGTGAAGGTTAAGAAAGTCACACTTAAAAATCCTCCAGCCATGGAGTTTCGCGGGTATCTCGCGAGAAGGCCTTACCCGCGAGACATTTGCAAAATCCTCCAAGCTAGCATAACTCTTTAGCTTCCAGCGTGTGCTTCTCACGAAATTCACTTGTTCTTCAATTCATGCTTGATTCTTCATTAACTTAATACTAAACCCAATACAATAAAATTCTAAAAAATACAAGGAACAAAATTAAAACAATTATAACACTTTTTGTCATGGAATAAAGCCAACATAAAACATAGTTGTAAATCACAACTTTACAGGAACCTATTGCAAGTTATAGCTTTTGATATATGGAAAACGGACTAATTTCTAAACCATCTATGATATATTTGTAAGATTAAAGTATGTAATCTATGTGCAACTTATTATTTTAAGACTATGAAACTTCTTCAATTATTTTGAAAACACATAGTATATTATAACTTTTGAAAACACATATTACATCTTATACTTTACAGATCTATTGCTTGATAAAACTTACTAGGACTTTGGTAATTGACAACTCACCCCATTTTTCCCCGCCAGATTCAAATTGTGAAGAGTAGCAAGTTTTGGGAGTTTTGAGGTTGTGTTGTGAGCAAGGAAAGAAGCTTAGCGATTTCAGAATTAGATGGCCTTGTAATAGTCTTATATCTTTTGGCCAATTTGCATTATGTACATGAGGTTTGAATTTTGTTCCTTTTAAATTACTAGAGATATATTCATAAAGAGAGTTTTAAGGTATTTTGAAATTATTTGATGAAATTTTTGAGGATAATTTTAGTGCTAAGAAGGCTTTGCATACTTGTAGCGTAATTACTTTATAAGCGTATGGCCGTTCTCACGTGCCTATCTTTATGGTTGGGGTCGGGGCGTGACAGATCAAGGATGAGGAAACCGTAACATGGCCTGGCAAGATAAGTGTGTTTGGTAAGATGGATCTTAATGGCTGATTAATGTTTTATATTTAATATAAAAACTAGCCCACAACTTGTCTTATTGGATTAGTGGGCTACTCATGGGCCTCAATAGTATTAGCCTAGTTGTGCGTCATGGTTATCTGTTAATGCACATAAATTTACCAACCTTTTTTTTATATTAAATGAATTGCATAATTATAAGTCATTTTATATTTTATTTACTTATCTATCTATCTATCTATCTATCTATCTATATATATATATATATATATATATATATATATATATATATATATATATATATATAATAGATGAAGCTGAGAGAAACTCAAATTATAATTTCAAATTAGAGTTTCAATTTTGTCATGTGTCTAGATTTATGTGAGGACCACTCCATAATTATCCTTCCAATTGTAAAATTCAAATCTAAAATTGAAGCCCAATTTTACTCCATTTGTCCCAAAAAAATCTTAATTGTAGTGTCAAATATGGGGACCACACCATAATTATCTTTCCAAGGGTCCATTATGAATAAATTACTTATGGATTTTTCTAGGAAGAGCTGAGAAGGATGGTGAACAAAATAAGATAACATTTACTTTCCTACAATCTCAAAACAACATTTTGAATCTCAATACAATGTTTATGACTCGATGACCTTGACGTTTAGGAAAAATAAGATAACATTAACTCTCCTACAATCTCAATACAATATTTTGAATCTCAATACAATGTTTATGACTCAATGACATTGACGTTTAGGCAGTTTGTACTTGGTTGTCTTCTCAACTCCTAAAACCCCCATTAATTCTTGGCTTTGCCTTTATAAACAAGCTAATTCAGTGGTAGATTCAGCCCAAATTTACTCCTCTATTGAAGAAAACTCAAATGTCTCTAGAGATGAATGCACTTTGGGGATTAGCTAGCCATCAAAATTTGCCACGTCGATTTCTTCACACAACTGGTAATTGTTCTTCAATCAAGATATTTTATTATGCAATATTTTTATTTTTGTACGTTTTTAGATCCCTGTAAACTAGATTGTTTAACCTAATTAATTAACCAAGTGAATACTTTGGTAAATTATGTAGATCTAGTTTAACACATATATATCATATCATACAAAGCAACGGAAAAATAAAGAACACAATGATATGATGACCCAGGAAGACCACATGGTAAAAAACCTAGGGAGGATTTAATCTAGCTATCCTCAAGATAAAACTGAATCCACTATGAAAGAATTGAAGTTTACACAATAACGACTTAAACCACTAATATCCTATTGCTACCTCAACTAGGAAACTTACTACCACGACCATGTGACAACTCCGAGTCCACGAACTACTCCTTTCTTGGATTCTCAACAAGCATAAGCACTCCCGCTTATATATCTTTAAAATCCGAAATCTGCAACTGAAACGATCATCAAGTTCTTGACATAATCTTGATTCTTGATAACTCTAAGTATATGTGAAGGCAAACACCTCTAGATCTCACAAGAGATTCACACATACAGCATAAACAAAAAGACTCTAGAGAGCTTTTGGGTACAAACCCTAGATACAAAAAGAGGCACACCCGTCTTTCTCTTAGAAGCCTTTAAAAACGTGCTTAGGGTTTCCTTTATATAGTGGGAGAAGTAGATTTGAAACCCTAATCCTTAATGGGCTTGGGCTGATTTGGAAAAATTTACAGAAAAACAATCTGCACGAGCTTTTATCGGTTGAGTCTGATTCTCGATCGATCGAATCAGACAGAATTGCATAGTAAATTCTGTAGCAACTCGATTCTAACTTTACATATAAGACACATAATTTGAGTAGTCTAAACAAGACTAAAACGTTTTGATCATAGTTTACCAACATTACAAATTAGTGTTCTAATACAATTAAACCTAAAGGTCTTAGAACCTAACACATTCGACCAGTCATCCAATCAAAGCCATGAACATAAATTTTTTCCCAATCAAAGCCATGAACATAAATTTTTTCTGAGTTTGATTGTTTGATTAACGTCTCATTGATTTGGGCCTACAATAGGTGGAACATCTTTGAATTGAAAGAGGCCAATTGCATCTTCTAATTCTTCTCCGACCACAGCAAATCCATCAACTATAATAATAAAAATTCAGATTTTGATTGTTTTTGCAATTGTGGGATTCATTTAGTTTTGGGGAGATTTGAAAGTAATGGTGTATCACTTCAACAGATTTGGTTTTGATTAAGGTTCTTGGGTTGTTACTTTTTTAGTTTTGTTTTGTGTATTTTGGTTAAATTAATTTTGTGTATCCGTGTATTGTTTTTCTAAAAACCAGTATTCAACTTTATATAATTATTTTCTTTTCTTTTCTTTTTTTTGTTGTCCATGTCTATGATTTTTTTATGATTGTCCCCAAATCGTTTCATTTCTAACTTTATTAGGTGAGTTAGAAAATTATTCTCTAATTATCTGTTTGTTCTCTTTCATTTCAGTTTGATTTTATGTGTGTGTGTATAAATTCATTATACCCTTTGGTTGGGATGTTGATAAATGAGAAGTTGAAAAAAATTTAGAGAATTCTTGATGGGAAATCTTATTTTGGCTTCAAACTTTATCTATATTAGCTTTATCTACTGTATCCATAAAAGTTTGTGTGGTCTGACACGTTGGTGCGTGGATGTAATAGAAGTTGGAGTAGATAAAAAGCAACCCATATATGTAATATTTGCTCTCTTCTGGTTTTTGTAAAGTAAGAAAGACAGTGATTATTCACCTCAATCGAGCCATATAATAGTTATATTAGCTACGTTTAGTTTTTGTTTTGTAATGCTATTTGTTGTATATATCAGCGTATTTAAGTTTACGGATGTTCAGATTTTGCAAAAGCAAGTGGATTTTATTTCTAGAGACATGCAGTAAACTATAAATTTTTATCATAACATCAAATCTATTCTTTTCTAGAGAAAATCCATTGAATTTCAATTGTTGTCTAATTTTTTTACCATGTTTCATAATTTTTTTTTTTAAATTTGGTGCATAAGTATTTAATACTCGCTAAAATTGAGAGAACCAATAAAAAAGGCTTGAAAAAATATCCATTACATTCTAAACAAACGTATAAAGATCATATGTCAGATAGAATTAGACTGAAAACTCTTACTTCATATTATTTTCTTCAGTAAAGTGAGAAATTCAAACATTGCAATTGTGTACAAGAGATTGAGAATGAGTGGTAAGATAACTAGCAAAATTGTTATTTAATATCATGTTATCTAATATAATTCCACCATAACATTTTTGAATTTACAATTGATAGATGCAACAAGTTCTCAAGTGATTCAATATAATTCCACTATAACAATTTTCTTTTACAATTAATAGATGTGACGCTATAACTTTTTTTCTTTGACAATTAATAGATCCAACAAATTGTAGAAACATTAACATTAATATTATAATGTTATTGTACTTCTATTTTTTTTTTTTTAAAGATTGTTATCAACCATAGTGTTTCATGGTATCAAATTCCTTATACAACATTCAAAACAATAATCTACATTTTTTTTCCTTGAATAATAATAATAATAATAATTTAAAAAAATTCAAATGAATACTCATAAAATTGCTCCATTTTTTGTTCTTCTTTATCAATATTGTTCAACATTTCTGTGCGTATGCACGGATTGCAGGCTAGTCAATATTATAATGCATCGGTAGAAACACATCATACACTTTTTTTTTAATGCTTTTTTTTTTAAAATAAAGAGAAGTCATTCATCTTTATTGCTTTAAAATTAGGAAGACACATCAAGATGCAACTAGTGTTGTATCACAATCTACCATCTCCAAAAACTTCATTACACACTTAAGTACATATAAAGATAACCAATACCACGAATTTATTATTTTATTCCATAATGTGGTATATTATTGTTCATAATCAAGCTACATTTTTAGTAGCTTTTTTTTTTATGAGATAATTTTTGGCGACTTCTGCAATTTTTGCTACTATATCAGTATTGACATACAAGGTATTTGCAACAACCTCTTCCTTGACATCATACTCAATTGTGCTTTTGATTATGCATGAAACATTGTCATTCTCTATGATTTTGACGCGAACACAAAATAGAGTAAAGCCTAAATCAAGATATCCTACTTTAATCACCTCTGGTTCTTTCATGCATTTCTCATTGTCAAGCTTTGTGAACTTCTCTTTGTGCACAGTGAACCATGTGAGCCTAATTCAATGGAAAGGAAGTTTAATAATAATAATAATAATAATAATAATAATAATAATAATAAAAAGATGGAAGCAACTATTCAAATTGAAACTTTAAACAAAACATAGTAGCATAAAACTAAAAATTGTGAAATCCTATTTTTAAAACAAGATTTTAAAAGAGAATGTGTAAAGGCTAGTGTGTAATAAAATTTTCCATAATGGAATTAGCAGCATTCACACTACCTATTTGTAAAGGCAATCGCTTACTAAAAACTTTAATATATATACTAGCTACACACTTGGGGTGTGTGTGTATATATATATATATATATAATTATATATTATTATTGTTTTAAAGGTAAAAACATTGACAAGTTTGTAACCTGGCATAAATGTTTTCTTGAGAATAGTCCCACTCCGGCCTCCATCGCCTTCTAAGATCTCAATTTTCTCAAAGGCGCTTCCATCTTCTACAAGAAGTTTTGATATCCCAAGCGTGCCATAAATCCCATGCTTCACTAGCTGGCACGTTTACCTCCAACTCGTGTGAGAGTTGCCCAAACATCTTCTTTTTTCCTTTTTTTTTTTTTTTAATTTTTATTTTTATGTTATCTTGCTTCAGAACACTAATAATATATGCTGGGATGTTCTTGACTTCTTTACTTGTGATATATGTATAATATACTATAAATTTATGTATCTTGTATAGTCTTTTATGATTGGGTGCATTGCACACAACGTACGTTCCAGCCGACACTTGATGTAATAAACTAATAATAGCTCATATATATTGAGCTTGCCCATTAGGGGTGTGCATAAAACCGACGAACCAAAAAACTGGTCGAAACAGACCGAACCATTACAAAAAATTTGGTTTCAGTTTTTAATTTTTAAAAACCAAAAATTTCGGTTTGGTTTCGGTTTCCAGCTTGAATACACCAAACCCACTGAAACCGAACCGAACATATTATAACATATTTTACATAAAATATATAATATATTATATTTGGGCATCATCGCATCAGGCCTCTGCACATATTTCATATTTGGGTATGCCTTTTCATTTTTTTTTAAAAACCATTTGGGCCTTCCTTTTTTTCTTTTATTAAATCCGGCCCTTTCCCCTTTTAATTTATTAAGTTCAAACCCAAACTCATTCATTTTATTTTTAGAATAAGTAAGTATAATTAAAATAATTACTAATTAGATATCTAATTAACCTAATTAAACTTAAATCTGATTTAACTATAAAAGCAAAAGGTAAAAACCCTACCCAGTACCCACAACCCACTTTCTTCCTCACAGCCTCCACTCTTAAGATATTAAAAAAGAAAAAAAAAACCTCCACTCTTCAGAGTTCAGCCCTCAGCCCCTCCTCTCCTCTCACTGCTCCACGCCTCCACATGCCGCCTCCACACATCGTCCTTCTTGCACTGGCCTCCACACGCCGGCCTTCCTACGCCGGCCTCCACATGCCGGTCTCCACATGCTGGGCTCCCTACACTGACCTAATCTTTTTATTCTCACGGAGTCACGATGACGCTCTCTCTCTCTCTCTCTCTTTAATTTCTCCATAGTTTCCTCTCTCTTTTATATATTCTGGGTTTGTTTAATATTGAATCAATGCTATTTTTTCAATTTTTATGTGCAAATAAAGTTAGGGTTTTGAAAAAACGCATGTGCTTGGTTGATTGTTTATATTCTGGGTTTGTTTATTTTTTCAATTTCATCTCTCTTATTCTGGGTTTGTTTGTTTGTTTGTTTTTTTTTTTCTTTGTTTGCTTTCTTAAAAAATAAATGATAAGTGTGATAAAAAAAGAAAAGAAAAAATGATAAGGAAACCGAAAAAACCCACCGAAACCGACCAAAACCGAAATCCAACTGAAATCAATTGATTTCCAATTACTTCGGTCGATTTCGGTTGAGAATTTTGCAAATCGAAAATTTCGGTTTTGGTTGGCCAACACTTAGAAAACCGACCGAAACCGAATCGACACACCCCTATTGCCCATCTTGTCTTCTTATTTCCCCTTATAGAGCTGTCCTCTTGCAAGCATTGTCCCTTTTGTCTTCTTATTTCCCCTTATTGAGCAGTCCCTCTTGTAGGGCTGACTGCGGGTGGGTCCTGGTCGAGTTTGGATTCAACTTAGACTCAACCCGCTCAGGTCGGGTGGGAGAGAATTAGACCCGCAACCTACCGCTGATCACCACGGGTTGAGTCGGATCGAAATTCTAAAAAACGATCGATCGGTTCGGTTGAAATTGACGAAAGGCGGCAACGAGTAGAGGAGAACAAAATGTCATTGGATCTGGTTGGAGGAGAGCAAAACGTCACCAATCTGAGCTTAAACATCGCCGGATCTAAGCCAAAGTTACTGATTTGAGCTTAAACGTCATCGATTAGAGCTTAAACGTCACTGATCTGAGCGATTTTTTAAAAAATATTGCCGAATTTGAGTCACAATCATCGGATCTAAGTAGATCTGAGAAAAATCGTCGTTGGACTTAAGCGAATCATCATCGGATCTGAACTGAGGATGGTTCATCTGAAGTGGTGGTTGGACGGGTTGGGTGGCTGCGGTTTTAGAGGAGAAATAAGGTTTGGAGGGTTGAGACCTGCCGCCGACCACCAAAGTCGTTGGATCGGGCGGCAAGCGGGTTGGTCCAAGTAGGTGTCTCGATTTGGTCAGGTAAACGAGTTACATGGACACCCTTACCCTCTTGCAACCAATGTCCCTCTCGTCTTCTCAGGCCACGAAAGTCAGGTTTTGGTTTAATGCAAAGCCAACCAAAGTATGTCCTACTCATTTGCGTACATGCTGAAGAAATAGAAAAGAAGAGTTGAAAGAAGAACTTAGAGATTGAGAGCTCCGCAAAAGCCATTCGGTCGTTGCGTGATGGAAATACACAGAGATAGAGAGCTCTACAACCACAAAATGTTTTTTCGACAAACTACAACCACAGAATTGCCTTATATGTCTTACAAAGCACATGCACGTGCTACACGAGAATTGCCCAATGGCGACGCCACTCAGAAGCCAGGGTGTTCCTAGGAACACCCTGGCTTGATTTTTTTTTTTATATATAATAATTTAATTTTTTTTATTTGTTTACCCTTAAAAAAAATAGGAATACCCTCAGGTAATATCAGAAACACCCTCAAAAATTTTATGCCAAACAAATTTTGAACTAAAAGACATGCAGAGGTAGGGGTGTGTGCACACATGAGGTGTATGCTAATGCACAGTGGAGTGTGTACTAGACTCCTAATAGTTAGTTAAAAAAAATGAATGAAGCAACTAAATACCAATAATTAATAATTTAATTAACTAATACATTATAAAAGACAAACAAATTAAATTATGTTAGGCTACACAAAAATTGATAATTTAATAATTTAATGAAACAATAATACAACAAATTATAGTTTAAAAAAGACAAACAAATTTATTAAACAACTAAACAACAATAATTAATAATTTTATTAATATTTCAAATGAACTTATAGTTTATTGTACCGGAACCTTTGTTCATTAATTTCTTTTCTTTTTATTTATTTATTTTTTTCTTTTGAGGTTTTTCGGTGTATAGAATGCAAATTTGTTTTGATTTTAAGAATTTTTTTTTAAGTATAAACTTCATACTTGCCAAATTTTGAATTTCAGCCGGTATTTACTGAAATGTTCCGAAATACCCAAAATAGACCGAAATGACCCAAAATTTTTTCAAAGTAGAATAAGAACACCATTGACAAAATTCCTGGAATCGCCGGCTCAAATTGCCTTTTCCTAACTTTTTTCTTTGGCTGGGAGTCTTTTCCTAACCAATAGTCTAAATCGTTGCATTGAAGTCCAAATCATTGCATTGTCACGTCATCATGTCATGGAACATGGCATGGGGATATGTGATGACATGAAACGTGACAGACAGAATAATGTGGCCTAAAAGTGATGACATTGTTAGGTGGCATGGATGAGATCAATTAAAGTAAGCATGTGGCCGAAATTGTTATTATTGCTCCATGGCCGAATTTAGCTTGTTCTTATTGGGCGTTGGAGCTCCATGGTCGATTGGAAAAAGTTTCACTCAAGCTAGACTGGAAGTTTGGAGAGAAACTCTCTTAACTCGGACAATATTATTTTATTGAATATAAATTTTGACAATTTAATTGTTAAATTATATATTTTTATTATGTTCTCTATATTTGTAAAATTTTATAAAAATTAAATATTAATAATTATGTCATTAATCAAGAGTTTAAATTTCAAGTTTTTATGATTCAAAATTATACATAAAAAATAAGCTTAATGATTGAATAATAAAGAACATCAAATTTGAATGAAATTTGACATGTATGTTAAGAACATAAAAAATATGCGATTAAACAGTTAAATTTTTAAAATTCACATCCAATAAAAAATATATAGAAAGAGTTTAATAAGGTTTTCTCCAAACAAATTTGGAGAAAAACCTTGTCCATAGTCGATTATAGCAAGTGCTTGATTTGAACAAGGATTTCCTTAACACCTCTCTCTCTCTCTCTCTCTCCAACACAAACTGAAATTAAGATAATAGCAATGTTATGACAACTTTTTACACAATTATAGGCTATATTTTGGTTTAATAATAAAGACCAATCATCAGGAGTAGACGATATAAGTTGGAATTCTCTAAAATAAGTACTTAAGATAATTATGTGATAAGTTGTGATTAAAGGATTTAAAAAAAAATATAAGTTAAGCTAAAAAAATTACTTTTACATGGACCCATTACTGATATTATTTTTATTTTGTGCCAATCACCACACTTATGAAAAAAATTGTTAAAATTTTTGTGTCCCTAAACTTAAATTCTCACTAGTTTATCATTTTGGAGACTTCTCTGGGGGATTGATCACTTAAATCATCATTTGTTGTGTAGCCCATTTAAATTCAAAATACCATCTCCTAAATAAAGAAGTCATTCATCTTTATTACTTTAAAATTAGGAAGATACATCAAGATGCAACTGGTGTTGGATGGAAGATGGAATTTCTTCCATCCAAACTACCATCTCCTAAATACATTATTTATATCTACCATCTTCGAAAACTTCATCAAACACTCAAGTACATATAAAGATAAGAAATACCACGAATTTGTTATTTTATTCCATAATGTGGTATATTATTGTTCGTAATCACTCTGCATTTCTAGTAGCTTTGTTTTTGACGAGAAAATTTTTGGCGATTTCTGCAATTTTTGCTACAAGGTCAGTAGTGACGTACGAGGTATTTGCAACAGCTTCTTCCTTGATATCATACTCAATTGTGCTTTTGATTATGCATGAATCATTGTCCTTCTCTATGATTTCAAAGCGAACACGAAAAAGAGAAAGGCCTAAATCAAGATATCCTCCTTCCAGCACCTCTAGTTCTTTCATGCGTTTCTCATTGTCATACTTTGTGAACTTCTCTCTTTGCACAGAAAACCCATGCGAGCCTAATTCATTAGAAAGAAAGTTTAATTAATGAAAAAAAAAATGGAACTATTGAAATTGAAACTTTAAAGAGAACATAGAAGCATAAGCAATCATTCATTTCTGACTAAGGAGAGGGGGGAGCTATTTCTCCAAAGCCAATTCTTAGATTGCTTGGTATCATTGGTTGGGTTCAAGATTACTTCTATGTCTATCAGTTTGTATTGCTTTATCAATTAGCATACCTGGTGCGTATGTTTTCTTCAGAATAGTCCCAATCCCTCCATCACCTTCTATGACCTCAATCTTCTCAACGATACTTCCCTCTTCTACAAGGAGTTTTGCTAACCGAAGCTTGCCATAGAGCTCCCATGCTTCACTAGCTGGCACATTTACCTCCAACTCGTGTGAGAGTTGCCTAGACATCTTTTTTTGGTTGCACTTGCGGAAGCAAATATTTTGGGATGTGTTAGGCATGTTCTTTCCTTGTGATATATATAGGCTCCAAATTTGTGTGAAGATTAGTAAAGTGTCTTATTGTTGAATAGGGTTCAAATATTGCCTACACCAAAAATCAATTGGTGTCTTGGCCTAATGATAAGAGCTATCATTATGGAATATAATGGACTTCATATGTTGAAATAAAACCTATTTATCAAAAAGTTTATGTATGACTGGAGGAAAGAGGGTGAAAATTTAGGTACAGTACATTAGATGTTGTACATTGAGTTTCTCATTTGAATGAACACTTGGTTGCTACTTTTACATTTAATTATCTTTGAAAGGAAGAACACTATTTAGATGCAGCTCAATAAGGCTGAACTCGTCAAGTCTTTATTAAAAACAATTTAACTTAAAATTTTTATGATCTATTTTCTATGTAGGTTCGTATACCAAGCAGTGGTGGTTGCAAGATTTTTTGTCCAAAGAGGTCAATAAGAAATATAAATTATATAAAATCTAAAACCAAAGAGAAATTGAATATATCGACCTCACAAAATGAGATATTTTCTCGTTGCCTAGGGTCTGAAGGAAGATTGTTCATGTCAACAAGATTATTCTTAGAAGATGAATTTTGAGTAGGAGATGAATCTTGCAGTCTACATGATTTCCTTATTATGAATATAGTCATAGTACTAGCAAAAGAATAAAAGATAAACTATAAGTTGAATTAGCATATTTTTTTTCTAATACAATAAATATATTAATTAATGTTGTTAAGTAAAACTTCAATTATTATTACTTAGAATATTTTAATTTTTTAGTTTATGTCTTTTTGTCTTTACTGTTCTTTTATTTAATTCAAAAGACATTTTAAGCCTAACTGTTTACAATTAATTAATTTTTTATTAGTTTACAATTCTTCAATTCGTTAGTTAACAATTTTTTGCTAATCTTAATTCATTAGTTTACAATTATTTTATTGTTTCATTTTCTTAGTGTTAAGGCTCCTACTGCTCTGATTGACCCACTCAATTAGCCAACAACCACCCCGACTCACAAGTCAAAAATTTGGTCACAGACTCAAAAGTACAAAAATTCCGAACTTTTACAGTGTGGAGAAATTTTAATTTATCAAAATCACTATTGCAAATTCAGTTAACAATATTGCTTATTGACTTCAACTTGCAAAAACAAAAACAAATTCAACACATAACTCAATGAATTGATATTAACCAAACCAGAATCAATTTTATTTAGAGAACCAAATATCGTACTTCAAGTGTAAGATTTAACAAAACAGATGAAAATTAATTAATAATTTCAAATGTTTTAATTTACCTCTGGTACCATAAAGTGATGCATGATGAGAGAGAGAGAGAGAGAGAGGTTGTTTAGTATGTGAGTGTGACAGATAGAATGATCAATGGTGACAATATGATGGGTGGTAGACATTCCTAAGAGATTTTTTTTTTGTGCGTGTATTTTTCCTCGTGTAAAACATTTTAATTGAGTTGGATTCTCATTCAGCCACAAATTTTTGGGGCCTTTTTTCTATTGGGTCCACTCATTTTTTTGGGGATGAGTTCAATTAGTGTCTTCACAATTTTTATTTTTATTTCTAAGAGATTTTTTTTTTTGTGTTTGTATTTTTCCTCATGTAAAACATTTTAATTGAGTTGGATTCACATTCACCCACAAATTTTTGAGGCCTTTTTCTATTGGTACCACTCATTTTTTTGGGGATGAGTTCAATTATTGTCTTCACAATTTTTATTTTTATTTCTAAGAGATTTTCTTTTTGTGTGTGTGTATTTTTCTTCATGTAAAACATTTTAATTGAGTTGGATTCTCATTCACCCACAAATTTTTGGGGCCTATTTCTATTTGGTTCCACTCAGTTTTTTGGGTGGTGAGTTCAATTATTGTCTTCACAATTTTTATTTTTATTTCTATTTCAAATGGGCTCCCTGGTCATGGCCTAAATTGCTTAGGCCTAGGCCGGTCCTAACAACTTTTTTTTTTTTTCTCTCCATAAGAGACAGTTCATGATTTTATCAAATCAACTAAGGATCTGGTAGTTTTCTTTTCCCTTCTTCTTCTTCTTCTTCTTCTTTTTTTTTTTTAATTTTTTTTTATTTTTTTTAACAGAAGATAGAAAGACTTTACTAATAGAAGAAGATAATTACAAAGTGACAATAAAAAAAGAGTGGATCCCTTGTCCAGAATTGAAAAACTTAGTACAAAAAGAGCTAGAAGAGGACCTAAACCTATGAATATATTGTCACATGTTAGAGGAACTCAACGATGAGGACAATAATGATACGTAACCTTCAACAATTATTCTGACAATATAAACAAAGAAAAATTCTATTACCACAAAATTTTTCCCAATTTCATGCCATAACTGTGATTGGTGATGAAGAAAGAATTGTTGGTCCATGTATAAGTGATAATTAATCACTCACAGTTTGACATGTCCCAACTGTGATAAAAAGTTGTGAAATAATTTATAGTCCTAAAGCTATTCACAGAGGTTCAAGAACAATTTTCTAATGCCATTATGTAGAACAAGTATAGATTGTCGAAAAAAAATATGTGATAGAGAATGAAAACCAAGTCTGATGGGGAATAAGAGCAAAAGGAAAAAAAAAAAAAAAAGTTAGGGGAAAAAGCATTCCCCCCCCCTTCTATGTTTGCGGTGACTCACAATTTCCCTCATTATATTTGAAAAACCAACCAATTTCCCCATCTATGTTTGGGAAATGAGTAAATACTTTAAATCCATTACTTTTTCAGTTAACTCCAATGAAATTACAATTATTACAAATGCAATCTAAGAAAATAATAGTACAATCTTCAACTTTTTCTCTTCCTTGTGGTGTACAACTAATAATTTCTTTAAAAAATTTTGTTAAATTTAACTGAGAAAATAACAAGTTGGGGGTATTTGCTCATTTCCTAAACATTGGGAGGGGGGAGGGGGGAGGGGGGGGGAATTGGTTGATTTAAAAAATATACGGGAGAATTGTGAATTACCCCAAATATAAAGAGGGGAAACAAGGAAAATGATTTTTTCCTTAAAAGTTGGATTAAGATCTTTTAGAGTTCATAAGGTACTCTATTAAATAAATTTCTTTTAATCTCAATTCTTCATTCTATAATAAATGGTTCTGAGAATACCACATCATTAATTTAATAACAAAACCTTAAAATAACGATGTCATATCAACTATATCATTAATTTTTTTGTTTGTTTTACTTTCTTTTTTTGGTGAAATAATATAGGATATTGTTTGAGTTGGATTCTCATTGACCCACATCCACAATTATTGGGGCCTTTTTCTGATGGGGTTCACCTAACTTGTTTTGTTTTCTTGATAAAATCAATTATTGTTTTCACTATTTTGGGGGGTTCCACCGGTCCTTGTTAGTAGTCCTATTGACAATTCATGTTTTTAATTTTTTTCATAAGCGACAATGTAAAAGAGTTGGTGGTATTTTAAGGGACCTAAACTTATGTCCGTGTTCTCAAAGCTTGAATCACATGTTAAAAGAACTCATCGATGAGGATAACGATGATATGTAAAACAAAAAAAAATTTAATTAATTAATTAGACAAAACCATGAATCGTTTGCTTATCAAAAAATGAAGCATTCGAACCTAAGGTGGTTTGAACTTTGTGATCAATTAATTTAAATAGTAGTGAATGACGTGATGAATACAATCAAGGTGCAAGGCTAAGGTCCATTGTATTATATTAGACATATAGGTTGCCATTTCAAGTAATATTACCCTTGCACTCTAATACAGAAAATCTAACCACTAGGCTAAGCTCTTTGATGTGTCATTCCTGGATTTAATATTTTATTTATTTTGAGTTTAAATTATACCTTTTCAATTTATCATATTACCCCTTCTCAAGCTATTATTATTATTTGATAATTTTATTAGTGGTTCAAGAATTTTGCTTTTTACATCTGAATATACAATTTATTAATTTTTGTTGAAAATGATTTTATTTTAGGCTAAAATTTTGTTTATTTGAAAGAATACTAAACACAAATACTTACACTTATTTATGCTTTATTATTTTATATTAACCTTATAAAAATGGTGAAAATTCATTTGAAAGTTGTTTAAATGTTTTTAGACATGTTTCTAGTAAAATTTTGTTAATGATTACCATTTTAATACCTTTATTTTGTCAATCTCTTATTCGAAGATAAGAGACTTTACCAGTTGAACTAACTGGAACCCACAATAGAAAGACTTTTTAATAAGCCTAAGATCCTCCTAAGATCCATCATTGAGTATGTATGTGAGCTTTTATCTGTTGTACTCCTAATATGATGGAAAACTTTAGATTTCTTCTTTTCTGCAAGAGATATTAGGGTGAGCTAATTTAATCATAATTTGGATAATTGTTGATTAATCTTGATTTACTAAACCCTTTTGGGCCAAAACGGCAACTAGGGATTCTACTGAATTTGCCAAAGTTCATTAACGAGCATTAAATGAAGTTGGCGTGCTTCTTATGGGTAAATGTGGCTAGGCTAAATTTTTAGTCACATAGAGCAGCTCAGGTATCCTTTTGGGTGTAACTAGCCAGCACTATTTAGGGTTAAACAAAAGTATCTTGCTGGATAGGATTTATATTTAACAGAAAAATTAGCTCGCAACCTATTTCACTTAACTAGTGGACTACTCATGGGTCTCAATAGTACTAGGCTGTGGGTCATGGGTTATTTGGTGATGTATATAAATTTACTAACCCTTTTTAGTCCAAATGAATCGCATAAATGTGAGATATTTTATATTTTATTTATTAATTAATATTAAAATGCATCAGCAGAAATAGGTCACACATTTTTTTTTTCCTTTTTTTCTGAATTGAAAACGTCTTCGCACACTTTTTTTTTTAATGTTTATTTATTTTATAAAGAAGTCATTCGTCTTTATTGCTATAAAATTAGGAAGATACATCAAGATGCAACTAGTGTTGGATGAAAGATCGAATTTCTTCCATCCAAACTACCATCTCCTAAATACATTATGTATATCTACCATCTTCGAAAACTTCATCACACACTTAAGTACATATAAAGATAAGAAATACCACGAATTTGTTATTTTATTCCATAACGTGGTATATTATTGTTCATAATCAAGCTACATTTTTAGTAGCTCTGTTTTTTTTTTAGATAATTTTTTGCGACTTTTGCAATTTTTGCTACTATGTCAGTATTGTGCTTGACATCATACTCAATTGTGCTTTTGATTATGCATGAATCATTGTCCTTTTCTATGATTTTGAAGTGAACACGAAAAAGAGTAAGGCCTAAATCAAGATATCCTCCTTCAATCACCTTTGGTTCTTTCATGCGTTTCTCATTGTCAAGCTTTGTGAACTTGTCTTTGTGCACAGTGAACCCATGTGAGCCTAATTCAATGGAAAGGAAGTTTAAATAATAATAATAAATTTTGAAAATCTAGCCGTTAAATTATATGTTCTTATTATGTCCTCTATGCTTGTAAAATTTCACAAAGATTAAATATTAATAGCTATGTCATTAATCAAGAGTTTAAATTTCGAGTTTTTGTGATTCAAAATTATACATTAAAAATAAGCTTAATGGTTGAATAATAAAGAACATCAAATTTGAATGAAATTTGACGTGTGTGTTAAGAACGTAAAGAACGTGTGATAAAACGGTTATTTTTTCAAAATTCACATCCAATAAAAAATATATCGAAGAAGTTTGATAGGGTTTTCTCCAAACAAATTTGGAGAAAAACCTTGTCCATAGTCGATTATAGCAAGTGCTTGATTTGAACAAGGATTTCCTTAACACCTCTCTCTCTCCAACACAAATTGAAATTAAGATAATACCAATGTTATGACAACTTTTTACACAGTTATAGGCTATATTTTGGTTTAATAATAAAGACCAATCATCAGGAATAGATGACATAAGTTGGAATTCCCTAAAATAAGTACTTAAAATAATTATGTGATAAGTTGTGATTAGAGGATTTAAAAAAAAAAAGTTAAGCTAAAAAAATTACTTTTACGTGGCCCCATTACTGATATTATTTTTATTTTGTGCCAATCACCACAATTATGAAAAAAATTGTTAAAATTTTTGTGTCCCTAAACTTAAATTCTCACTAGTTTATCATTTTGCAGACTTCTCTGGGAGATTGATCACTTAAATCATCATTTGTTGTGTAGCCCATTTAAATTCAAAATACCATCTCCTAAATAAAGAAGTCATTCATCTTTATTGCTTTAAAATTAGGAAGATACATCAAGATGCAACTGGTGTTGGATGAAAGATGGAATTTCTTCCATCCAAACTACCATCTCCTAAATACATTATTTATATCTACCATCTTCGAAAACTTCATCAAACACTCAAGTACATATAAAGATAAGAAATACCACGAATTTGTTATTTTATTCCATAATGTGGTATATTATTGTTCATAATCACTCTGCATTTCTAGTAGCTTTGTTTTTGACGAGAAAATTTTTGGCGATTTCTGCAATTTTTGCTACAAGGTCAGTAGTGACGTACGAGGTATTTGCAACAGCTTCTTCCTTGATATCATACTCAATTGTGCTTTTGATTATGCATGAATCATTGTCCTTCTCTATGATTTCAAAGCGAACACGAAAAAGAGAAAGGCCTAAATCAAGATATCCTCCTTCCAGCACCTCTAGTTCTTTCATGCGTTTCTCATTGTCATACTTTGTGAACTTCTCTCTTTGCACAGAAAACCCATGCGAGCCTAATTCATTAGAAAGAAAGTTTAATTAATGAAAAAAAAAATGGAACTATTGAAATTGAAACTTTAAAGAGAACATAGAAGCATAAGCAATCATTCATTTCTGACTAAGGAGAGGGGGGAGCTATTTCTCCAAAGCCAATTCTTAGATTGCTTGGTATCATTGGTTGGGTTCAAGATTACTTCTATGTTTATCAGTTTGTATTGCTTTATCAATTAGCATACCTGGTGCGTATGTTTTCTTCAGAATAGTCCCAATCCCTCCATCACCTTCTATGACCTCAATCTTCTCAACGATACTTCCCTCTTCTACAAGGAGTTTTGCTAACCGAAGCTTGCCATAGAGCTCCCATGCTTCACTAGCTGGCACATTTACCTCCAACTCGTGTGAGAGTTGCCTAGACATCTTTTTTTGGTTGCACTTGCGGAAGCAAATATTTTGGGATGTGTTAGGCATGTTCTTTCCTTGTGATATATATAGGCTCCAAATTTGTGTGAAGATTAGTAAAGTGTCTTATTGTTGAATAGGGTTCAAATATTGCCTACACCAAAAATCAATTGGTGTCTTGGCCTAATGATAAGAGCTATCATTATGGAATATAATGGACTTCATATGTTGAAATAAAACCTATTTATCAAAAATTATATGTATGACTAGAGGAAAGAGGGTGAAAATTTAGGTACAGTATATTAGATGTTGTACATTGGGTTTCTCATTTGAATGAACACTTGGTTGCTGCTTTTACATTTAATTATCTTTGAAAGGAAGAACACTATTTAGATGTAGCCCAACAAGGCTGAACTCATCAAGTCTTTATTAAAAACAATTTAACTTAAAATTTTTATGATCTGTTTTCTATGTTGGTTCGTATACCAAGCAGTGGTGGCTGCAAGATTTTTTGTCCAAAGAGGTCAATAAGAAATATAAATTATATAAAATCTAAAACTAAAGAGAAATTGAATATATCGACCTCACAAAATGAGATATTTTCTCGTTGCCTAGGGTCTGAAGGAAGATTGTTCATGTCAACAAGATTATGCTTAGAAGATGAATTTTGAGTAGGAGATGAATCTTGCAATCTACATGATTTCCTTATTATGAATATAGTCATAGTACTAGCAAAAGAATAAAAGATAAACTATAAGTTGATTTAACATATTTTTTTCTAATACAATAAACTTATTAATTATTTTTGTTAAGTAAAACTTTAATTATTATTACTTAGAATATTTTAATTTTTTAGTTTATGTATTTTTGTCTTTACTGTTCTTTTATTGAATTCAAAAGACATTTTAAGCCTAAATGTTTACAATTAATTAATTTTTTATTAGTTTACAATTCTTCAATTCGTTAGTTAACAATTTTTTTTTCTAATATTAATTCATTAGTTTACAATTATTTTATTGTTTCATTTTCTTAGTGTTAATGCTCCTACTGTTCTGATTGACCCACTCAATTAGCCAACAACCACCCCTACTCACATGTCAAAAATTTGGTCAAAGACTCAAATGTACAAAAATTCAAAAAATTTACAGTGTGGAGAAATTTTAATTTATCCAAATCACTATTGCAAATTCAGTTAACAATGTAATTGCCCATTGACCTCAACTTGCAAAAACAAAAACAAATTCAACACATAACTCAATGAATTGATATTAACCAAACCAGAATCAATTTTATTTAAAGAACCAAATATCGTAGTTCAAGTGTAAGATTTAACAAAACAGATGAAAATTAATTAATAATTTTAAATGTTTTAATTTACCTCTGGTACCATATGGTGATGCATGATGAGAGAGAGAGAGAGAGAGATTGTTTAGTATGTGAGTGTGACAGATATAATGATTAATGGTGACAATATACTGGGCAGGAGAAATTCCTAAGAGATTTCTTTTTGTGTGTGTATTTTTCCTCGTGTAAAACATTTTAATTGACTTTGATTCTCATTCACGCACAAATTTTTGGGGCCTTTTTCTATTGGTTCCACTCATTTTTTTGGGGATGAGTTCAATTATTGTCTTCACATTTTTTTTTTCTAAGAGATTTTTTTTGTGTTTGTATTTTTCCTCAAGTAAAACATTTCAATTGAGTTCGATTCACATTCACCCACAAAATTTTGGGGCCTTTTTCTATTGGTACCACTCATTTTTTGGGGATGAGTTCAATTATTGTCTTCACAATTTTTATTTATTTTTTTATTTCTATTTCAAATGGGCCCCCAGGTCATGGCCTAAATTGCTTAGGCCTAGGCCGGTCCTAACAGCTTTTTTTTTTCTCCCCATAAGAAACAGTTCATGATTTTATCAAATCAATTAAGGATCTGGTAGTTTTCTTTCCTCCTTTTTTTTTTTTTTTTGAATAGAAGATAGAAAGACTTTACTAATAAAAGAAGATAATTACAAAGTGATAATAAAAAAAGGGTGGATCCCCTGTCCAAAATTGAAAAACTCAGTACAAAAAGAGCTAGAAGAGGATCTAAACCTATGAATATATTGTCACATGTTAGAGGAACTCAACGATGAGGAAAATAATGATACGTAACCTTCAACATTGATCTTGACAATATAAACAAAGTAAAATTCTTTTACCACAAAGGTTTTCAACATATCTTACCATAACTGTGATGTGGCAAAGTGTGATTGGTGATGAAGAAAGAATTGTTGGTCCATGTATAAGTGAAGATTAATCACTCACAGTCTGACACGTCACAACTGTGATAAAAAGTTGTGGAATAATTTATAGTCCTAGAGCTACTCATAAATAAAACTTCAAGTACTTCAAGACAGGGCATAAGTACCATTAGGTGATACTGTTGGAAATACAATAGTAAATAAACAAGTTTGATTCAACAAATACCATCCCAAAGAATTAACAAGAATATAAATTAGCAAGAATGTAAATTAGCAAGAATAGAAAATAAGGAGAAAAATTGAAGAACAAACTTGTAGTGCTATAGAATCATACATAGAGCGTTACTTTTAAAAGTAAACTTTTTTCATCTAGAGTAAAACTCAGTGCGACTAGTTCTCTTTACCAAATAATCCCTCATGATTAGACTATAGCGTCAACTTTCGTGATGGGTGCACTTCCACTCACAGAGGTTCAAGAACAATCTTCTAATGCCTTTATGTAGAACAAGTATAAATTGTCGAAAAAAATATGTGATAGAGAATGAAAACCATGTCTGATGGGGAATAAGAGCAAAAGGAAAAAAAAGTTGGCGGAAAAAGCATTCCCCCCCCCCCCCTTCTATGTTTGCGATGACTCACAATTTCCCTCATTATATTTGAAACCAACCAATTTACCCCTCTATGTTTCAGAAATGAGTAAATACTTTAAATATGTTACTTTTTCAGTTAAATCCAATGAAATTAAAATTATTACAAATGCAATCTAAGAAAACAATAGTACAATCTTCAACCTTTTCTCTTCCTTGTGGTGTACAACTAATAATTTTTTAAAAAAAATTTGTTAGATTTAATTGAGAAAATAACAAGTTTGGGGTATTTGCTCATTTCCTAAACATTGGGAGGGGGAGGGTGGGAATTGGTTGATTTAAAAAATATAAGGGGGAATTGTGAACTACCCCAAATATAAAGAGGGGAAACAAGGAAAATGATTTTTCCCTTAAAAGTTGGATTAAGATCTTTTAGAGTTCATAAGGTACTCTACTAAATAAATTTCTTTTAATCTTGACTATTCATTTTATAATAAATTGTTCTAATAATGCCACATCATTAATTTAATAACAAAACCTTAAAATAATGATGTCAAATCAACTAATTAAAATAAACAAATTGACATGTCAGATCTTAAGCACTACGTTTGTGACAATATACTATGTTGTGGGAGATTATCCTATATCATTATTTTTTTTGGGTGAAATAATATAGGATATTGTTTGAGTTGGATTCTCATTAACCCACATCCACAATTGTTGGGGCCTTTTTCTGATGGGGTTCACCAAACTTGTTTTGTTTTTTTGATAAAATCAATTATTGTTTTCACTATTTTGGGGGGTTACACCGGTCCTTGTTAGTGGTCCTATTTACAATTCATGTTTTTAATTTTTTTCATAAGCGACAATGTAAAAGAGTTGGTGGTATTTTAAAGGACCTAAGCTTATGTCTGTGTTCTCAAAAGCTTGAATCACATGTTAGAAGAACTCATCGATGAGGATAACGATGATATGTAAATTAAAAAAAAAATTAAATTGAATAATTAGACAAAACCATGAATCGTTTGCTTACCAAAAAAGGAAGCATTCGAACCTAAGGTGGTTTGAACTTTGTGATCAATTAATTTAAATAGTAGTGAATGACGTGATGAATACAATCAAGGCACAAGGCTAAGGTCCATTGTATTATATTAGACATATAGGTTGCCATTTCAAGTAATATTACCCTTGCACTCTAATACAGAAAAGCTAACCACTAGGCTAAGCTCTTTGATGTGTCATTCCTGGATTTAATATTTTATTTATTTTGAGTTTAAATTATACTTTTTCAATTTATCATATTACCGTTTCTCAATCTATTATTATTATTATTATTATTATTATTTGATAATTTTATTAGTAGTTCAAGAATTTTTCTTTTTACATCTGAATATACAATTTATTAATTTTTGTTGAAAATGATTTTATTTTAGACTAAAATTTTGTTTATTTGAAAGAATACTAAACACAAATAGTTACACTTGTTTATGCTTTATTATTTTCTATGAACCTTATAAAAATGGTGGAAATTCATTTGTAAGTTGTTTAAATGTTTTTAGACATGTTTTTAGTAAAATTTTGTTAATGTTTACCATTTTAATACATTTATTTTGTCAATCTCTTATTCGATGACAAGAGGCTTTACCAGTTGAACTAACTGGAACCTACAATAGCAAGACTTTTTAATATGCCTAAGATCCTCCTAAGATCCATCTTTGAATACGCATGTGAGCTTTTATCTGTTGCACTCCTAATAGGATGGAAAACTTTATATTTCTTCTTTTTTGCTTAGATATTAGAGTGAGCTAATTTAATCATAATTGGGATAATTTGTTGATTAATCCTGATTTACTAAACCCTTTTGGGCCAAAACGGCAACTAGGGATTCTACTAAATTTGCCAAAGTTCGTTAACGAGCATTAAATGAAGTTGGCATGCTTCTTATGGGTAAATGTGGCTAGGCTAAATTTTTAGTCACATAGAGCAGCTCAGGTATCCTTTTGGGTGTAACTAGCCAACACTATTTAGGGTTAAACAAAAGTATCTTGGTGGGTAGGATTTATATTTAACAGAAAAACTAGCTTACAACCTATTTCACTAAACTAGTGGACTACTCATGGGTCTCAATGGTACCAGGCTGTGGGTCATGGGTTATTTGGTGATGCATATAAATTTACTAACCCTTTTTAATCCAAATGAATTGCATAAATGTGAGATATTTTATATTTTATTTATTAATTAATATTAAAATGCATCAGCTGAAACACGTCACACACTTTTTTTCTTTTTTTTTTTTCTGAATTGAAAACTTCTTCACACACATTTTTTTTAATGTTTATTTATTTTATAAAGAAGTCATTCATCTTTATTGCCATAAAATAAGGAAGATATATCAAGATGCAACTGGTGTTGGATGAAAAACAGAATTTCTTCTATCCAAACTACCATCTCCTAAATACATTATGTTTATTTACCGTCTTCGAAAACTTCATCACACACTTAAGTGCATATAAAGATAAATAATACCACGAATTTGTTATTTTATTCCATAATGTGGTATATTATTGTTCGTAATCACTTTGCATTTCTAGTAGCTTTGTTTTTTATGAGAAAATTTTTGGCGATTTCTACAATTTTTGCTACAAGGTCAGTAGTGACATACGGGGTATTTGCAACAGCTTCTTCCTTGATATCATACTCAATTGTGCTTTTGATTATGCATGAATCATTGTCCTTCTCTATGATTTCAAAGCGAACACAAAAAAGAGTAAGGCCTAAACAAGATATCCTCCTTCCATTACCTCTAGTTCTTTCATGTGTTTCTCATTGTCATACTTTGTGAACTCCTCTCTTTGCACAGAAAACTCATGTCAGCCTAATTCATTAGAAAGAGAGTTTAATTGATGAAAAAAAAAAAATGGAAGCAACTATTCAAATTGAAACTTTAAAGTAAACATGGAAGCATAAGCAGTCTACAACCACTTACTTAGCCTACAACCACTCCCACTCATTGACTGCCCCACCCAATCACTTAGCCTACAACCACTCCCACTCACAAGTCACAAATTTGGTCAGAGACTCAAAAAGTGTAAAAAGACAAAAACTTAAAACTCAAAAACATTACAAACAATAAACACAAAAAGTGAGATGGGTAATTCTTACATGCTCCGGGAGCAATGCTCCCTCCACCTGTCCTTGTTAGGCGTCCTATTGACAATTCATGTTTTTTATTTTTTTCATAAGCAACAACGTAAAAGAGTTGGTGGTACTTTAAAGGACCAAAACTTATGTCTGTGTTGTCAAAGCTTGAATCACATGTTAGAAGAACTCATCAAAAAAAAAATGTTAGAAGAACACATCGATGAGGACAGCAATGATATGTAAATTAAAATAATAATAATAATAATAATAATAATAATTAGACAAAACCATGAATCGTTTGCTTATCAAAAAATGAAGCATTCGAACCTAAGGTGGTGTGAACTTTGTGATCAATTAATTTAAATAGTAGTGAATGACGTGATGAATACAATCAAGGCGCAAGGCCAAGGTCCATTGTATTGTATTAGTGCTACCATTATACTAGACATATAGGTTACCATTTCAAGTAATATTACCCTTGCACTCTAATAGAGAAAAGCTAACCACTAGGCTAAGCTCTTTGATGTGCCATTCTTGGATTTAATATTTTATTTATTTTGAGTTTAAATTATACTTTTTCAATTTATCATATTAGTTATTACCTTTTCTCAACCTATTATTATTATTTGATAATTTTATTAGTAGTTCAAGAATTTTGCATTTTATATGTGAATATACAATTTATTAATTTATGTTGAATATGATTTTATTTTAGACTAAAATTTTGTTTATTTGAAAGAATACTGATCACAAATAGTTACACTTGTTTATGCTTTATTATTTTCTATTAACCTTATAAAAATGGTGAAAATTCATTTGAAATTTGTTTAATTGTTTTTAGACATGTTTTTAGTAAAATTTTGTTAATGTTTACCATTTTAATACCTTTATTTTGTTAATCACTTATTCGACAATAAAAGACTTTACCGATTGAGCTAAATGGAACCCACAATACTAAGACTTTTTAATAGGTCTAAGATGCTCCTAAGGTCTAAGACTTTTTAATAGGTATAAGATGCTCCTAAGAACCATCTTTGAATATGTATGAGAGCTTTTATCTGCTGTATTCCTAATAGGATGGAAAACTTTAGATTTTTTTTTCCTTTTTTGCTTAGATATTAGGGTGAGCTAATTTAATCATAATTTGGGTAATTTTTTGATTAATCCTGCTTTACTAAACCCTTTTGGGCCAAAACAACAACTAGTTATTCTACTAAATTTGCCAAAGTTCGTTAATGAGCATTGAATGAAGTTGGCATGCTTCTTATGGGTAAATGTGGTCAGGCTAAATTTTTAGTCACATAGAGCAGCTCAGGTATCCTTTTGGGTGTAACTAGCCAGCACTATCTAGGGTAAAAAAAAAAAAGAAAGTATTTTGGTGGTTAGGATTTCTATTTAACAGAAAAATTAGCTCATGAGTCACAACCTATTTCACTAGTTTAGTGGACTACTAATGGGTCTCAATAGTACCAAGCCAGATTGTGGGTCATGAGTTATTTGGTTGTAAGGTTGAATTTATTCAATCATTTTGTTGGCTTTATTCCGTGCTAAATTTGTTTGTAATTCAGCATTTAGAAACCCTATATTTAGGTGGGAATCATATAAAGGTAATGTGTGAGAAAGTGTGAAGAAAAGCTCAAGAGAGTGCATTCAAGAAGAGCCTCACGACTGGATCTCGTGACTGGCAAGTCGCCAAAGATGGCACACGTGTGAAGCATGCAAGGGGAGCTGAAGGGTCACACCAGATGTTGCACTACAGACAAAACCTCCAGCTGGTCAGGCAGTTAGCTCGCGACTCAAACTTGCAACTTGTTCCAATCGCAAGCTCGAGTCGCCAAAATGACCTGTTTGGTTGTAACTGACTCTTCGCATTCCATACACATCCTACTATAAATACCCTTATACCCACGAAATGCAGAAAGCTTCCAGAGAGAATTTTGAGAGAAAAACCCTAAAGAAAAACAAGATTGACTCATCCACAATCTTTATCTTTTGATTCTCCAAATTTCTCTACTCTCACCATTACCATTGTTACATCCTTGAAAGGTACATTAGCCAAATATTTATCTCACCATACCCATATTTATGAGGAGGCATTTTGGTTCTTAGGAAGCAGTTCTGAAGGGACCAATTCATTTTGGTTGATGCAATGAGCTTATTGCGGGATCCGGTAAGTTAGAGAAGACAAGGTTCGGCGTAAGCCTATTAGAGCAAGAAGCTTGAAGGGCTTAGGTGCACTGGGTAGATTAGACTTGGAGGGTCTTCTGCTATTCATGTATCCCAACTTTAGTCTCTAGTGGATTATTGACCGCTTGGAGGGTGGCGGTGAGGTTTTTCGCTGAGGACTTTAGTTTCCTCTTCGATAACACATCGTTGTGTTGTCTTTATATTTGCATCTCTCTTCCCTTAATCTATACCTTTTAATTACTGCTATGGTTGTGATTAATTTCAGTTTAGATTGTTTTACTGATTCTGTTTTAGCTTATTATCATATTACGTACATACATTGTTTGATAATAAGCTTGTGTTGGTAATTTGTAATTTGGGGGTCTAAACGTTCATAGGTGTTTTACACACTAATTGAACATTCATTGGTGATGCATATAAATTTACTAACCCTTTTTAATCCAAATGAATTGCACAAATATAAGTATATAAGACAGTTTATATTTTATTTATTAATTAATTTTAAAATGCATCGGCAGAAACACATCACACTTTTTTTTTTCCTTTTTTTTTTATCTGAATTGAAAACTTCTTCACACACTTTTCTTTTAATGTTTATTTATTTTGTGAAGAAGTCATTTGTCTTCACTGCTATAAAATTAGGAAGATACATCAAGATGCAACTGGTGTTGGATGAAAGTTGGAATCTCTTCCATCCAAACTACCATCTCCTCGATACATTATTTATATTTACCATCTTCAAAAACTTCATCACACACTTAAATATATATAAAGATAAGAAATACCACGAATTTTTTATTTTATTCCAGAACGTGGTACATAATTGTTCAATTAAGCTGCATTTTTAGTAGCATTGTTTTTTATGAGATAGTTTTTTGCGACTTTTGCAATTTTTGCTACTATGTCATTAGTAACATACGAGGTATTTGCAACAGACTCTTCCTTGACATCATACTCAATTGTGCTTTTGATTATGCATAAATCATTATCATTCTCTATGATTTCGAAGCGAACATGAAAAACAGTAAGGCCTAAATCAAGATATCCTCCTTCAATCACCTCTAGTTCTTTCATGCATTTCTCATTGTCATACTTTGTGAACTTCTCTCTTTGCACAGAAAACCCATGTGAGCCTAATTCATTAAAAAGAAAGTTTAATTAATGAAAAAAAAAAAGATGGAAGTAACCATTCAAATCGAAACTTTAAAGAGAACATAAAAACATAAACAGTCATTCATTTCTGACTAAAGAGAGGGGGGGGGGGTATTTCTGCAAAGTCAATTCTTAGATTTATTGGCATCATTGGTTGGGTTCAAGATTACTTCTATGTTTATTAGTTTGTATTTCTTTATCAATTATCATACCTGGTGTATATGCTTTCTTAAGAATAGTCCCAATCCCTCCATCACCTTCTATAACCTCAATCTTCTCAAAGATACTTCCATCTTCTACAAGAAGTTTTGCTAACCCAAGCCTGCCATAAAGCTCCCACGCTTCACTAGCGGGCACGTTTACCTCCAGCTCATGTGAGAGTTGCCAAAACATCTTTTTTTGGTTGCACTTGTAGAAGCAAATATGTTGGGATGTGTTGGGCGTGTTCTTTCCTTGTGTGAGATATATATATATATATATATATATTTCAAATTTTTGTAAGGAGTAGTAAAGTCTTTTGTCATCGAATAGGAGATTTAAGATTCAAATCTCGCTTACACCAAAATTTTATTGATGTCTTAACCTAATGATAAAAGCAATCATTATGAAATATAATGGATGCCATATGGTGAAATTCTATCCCTTCTATTAAAAAGTTTATGTACGGACTAGATCTAGTAAAATTAGACTTGACATAAACTGAAAAGGAAAGAGGGTGAAAATTTAGGTACAAGACATTAGGTGTTGTACATTAGGTTTCTCATTTGAATGAACACTTGGTTGTTACTTTTACATTTAATTTTCTTTGAAAAAAAGAACACTATTTGGACGTAGCTCAACTAGGTTGAACTCAACCCATTTATCAAACCTTTATTAAAAAAAATTTAAACTTTTTTTTTTTTTTATGATTCATTTTTTGCGCAGGTTTGTATACCAAGCAGAGGCGGTTCCAAGATTTTGTTCATGGGGGTCAATAAGAAATATAAATTATATAAAATCTAAAATCAAAGAAAACTTGAATATATCGATATCACAAAATGAGATATTTTCTTATTACCTAGGCTCCGAAGGAAGATTGTTCATGTCAACACTACTATACTTAGAAGATGAATTTTGGGTAGGAGATGAATTTTGCAGCCTACGTGATTTCTTTATTACAAATATTTTCATAGAAAAAGTAAACCCCGCCACCATTTCTTTCATGCGCAGCCATACCAATTTCACTCATCCTTGGTTTATGACCTTTTGGAACTCATCATTTTACATGCACTTTAAAGTCTCGTTCGTTAAGCTTTGATCAAAGAGAGACAATTGAGAGCTTACTAGCTTGGACTTTAGGATTTTAGAGAGAACTGGTTAGAGTGAGAGGATTTGAGGTTAGGGATTGGGATTGGGATTGGTTCAAAGAGAGAGTGATAAAGGGAAGGATTCATGATGAGAAATGAGAGTCATCACCAGTGGTGGTGGTTGTGGTGGCAATGAGATGTGAGACTAGCCACCAAGAGGTGGTGGCAATGAGCAGTGAGAGACGATGGCTGGGTTGAGATGGTGAGAATCGACCATGGTCGGATCGGGTTAGAGGGAGAGAGGGAGAGGTTGCAAAGTCTCTTTCAATACTAATAATAATAATGTTACTTACAATTTGAATAATGTCTCTTTCAATAATAATATCAATATTTTCTAATAGCTATTTATAATAAAAAAATTACAAAAAAGTACTATTTACAATATAAAATTATGGTATAACAAGAATAAGAATAAATTTTACAGTGTGGAATTACTATTGCAAATTTACTTAACAATATAATTGCCCCATTGACCTCAATTTGCAAAAACAAAAACAAATTCAACACATAACTCAATGAATTGATATTAACCATACCATGATCAATTTTATTTAGAGAATCAAATATTGTATATCAATTGTAAGATTTAACAAAATAGATGAACATTAATCAATAATTTTAAATATTTTAATTTACCTCTAGTACCATAAAGTGATGCATGATGACGGATAGTTGAAATTTAATTTTCAAATTTATATTGAGAGAGAGAGAGAGAGAGAGAGAGAGAGAGAGAGAGAGAGAGAGAGAGAGAGAGAGAGAGAGAGTTTAGTGTGTGAATGTGATAGATTGAATGGTTAATGGTGACAATATACCATGTGGGAGACAATCCTACAAACACACAGATTTTTTCTTCTTCTTTTTTTGTGTTTTTTTTCCTTGTGTAAAATACTTTAACTGAGATTGATTCTCATTCACCCACAAATTTTTGCGACCTTTTTCTATTAGATTCATTCTTTTTTTTGGGGGTGAGTTCAATTTTTGCCTTCACAATTTTTATTTTTATTTCTATTTCTAATGGGCCCCTAGGTCATGGCCTAAATTACTTAGGCCTAGGCCGGTCCTAACAACCTTTTTTTCCCCATGGAAATAATGCATGATTTTATCAATTCAAGTAAAGATCTGGTGAGTTTTTTTCTCCCTCTCTCTTTTTTTTTTTTGGTTTAAGAGAAGATAGAAATAACTTTACTAAAAAAAAAAGAAGATAATTACAAAGTGATAACAAACAAGGCGTGGATCCCCTGTCCATAATTGACAAACTCAGTTCAAAAAGAGCTGGAGAAGGGCCTAAACCTATCAATTTTGAATCACATGTCAGAGGAACTCATCGATGATGACAATAATGAAATGAAACCTTCAAGATTAATCTTGACAATATAAACAAAACTTCAGGTACTTGAAGACAAGGCCGACCCTAGGCTTAGGTTGCACAAAGTTACACACAAGTAAAAATAAACTTTAAAGCATGAAACAATTTTAATTTGTCAAAATCACTCTTGCAACTTCACATAACAATATAATTTTCCATTCACCTCAACTTGCAAAATCAATATAGATATTAATCAAACCAAGATCAATTTCATTTAGGGAAGTTTGAATATCATGATTCAGGTTTAATATTATAAAATAAGAAATGAAAAAATAATTATTAATTTTAAATGTTTTAATTTACCTTTGGTAAGGGCCCTTAGGTGATACTATTGGAAATATAATAGTAAACAAACAAGTTTGAGTCAACAAATATCATCCCTAATAATTAACAAGAATATAAATTAGTAGCAATGTAAATTAGTAAGAACTAAAAATAAAGAGAAAAATTGAAGGATAGTCTCATAGTGCTATAGAATCATGTATAGATTGTTGTTTTTAAAGGTTGTTTATACTTTATTATTTTCTATTAACCTTATAAAAATGGTGAAAAGTTGTTTGAAAGTTGTTTAAATGTTTTTAGACATGTTTATAGTAAAATTTTGTTAATTTTTACCATTTTAATACATTTATTTGTATTTTATTACTATTAAATTAATTATGACATCATTATGATTCGACCTCGGTTGAACCTTAAAAATCTTGAATTTCTCCCTTTTCTGGATCTTTGAATGGTCTCATTGAAAACCTTAGAGCCAATTAAGTTACAAGACTTTTGGCAAATTTCAAGACTCAAGTAACTTGTAACTGACATCCTTAAAAAAAAAAAAAAACTTGTAAATGTATATGTGTGTAAAGCTCTCTCTTGAAAACTTGAACCCTAGCCCTATAGAATCATGTATAGAGTGTTGTTTTTAAAGGTTGTTTATACTTATTATTTTCTGTTGAGTTTTTAGACCCCTTAGCATAATATGTTTAACTTAATATTAAGCCAAGTTGATTAACAAGTTTGTTATTCAAGTCTAGGTTAAACAATTGCGAAAAAAAAAACAAATATAATGTGGAAAGTAAAGAACACAAAGATCTGATGACTCAAGAAAACCAAAGCAATAAAAAACTTGAGGAGGATTTGACCTAATTATCCTTAAGGTAAAAAAACAAATCCACTGTGAAAGAATTGAAGTTTTACAATAGGACTTAGATCACTAACATCCTAATGCTACCTCATGTAGAAAATTTACTACCATGACCACGTAACAACTCCGAGTCCACGGACTACTTTTTTCCTTGAATTTGCACCAAACACAAGTTCTCCTACTTGTGATTGTGAGACTCCACTTAAAGGTTTTGTACTTTGAAGGATCTTTGTGCAGCAACTGAATCAACACCAAATCTTGATATCGGTAGAGCTTTTCTTGTGTTTTAAGGTAAACACATCTCAAATCTCACATTAGAGAAAACACAAAGCTATTCAGAGACTTCTAAAACGTGGCTAGGGTTTTTCCTTTTATAGTTGAAATAAAACACTTAACCCTACACGTCATATGGGCTTGGGCTGCGTTTAAACTTTCTGCAGAATTTGCTAATCCATGATTTTCGATCGATCGAGTCTTGCAGATTTACACATTAAATTCCTACAAAACACTCAATTCAAACTTAAACTTAAACACGCTTTGAGCCAGCCTAAACCTAGACTCATTGTTTTGATCATGGTTTGCCAACATATACAAAATGAAGTTCTAATACATTTAGTTCCTAAAGTCTTAGAACCTAACATTTTCTATTAACCTTATAAAAATGGTGAAAATTCATTTGAAAGTTGTTTAAATGTTTTTATACATGCATTTAGTAAAATTTTGTTTATGTTTACCATTTTAATAAATTTATTTGTATTTTATTACTATTAAATTAATTATATCGTCATTACGGTTCGACCTCGGTTGAACCTAGGTTCAAACTTAAAAACCTTGAACCTCTCCACTTTCCAGTTCTTTGAACGGTCCGCATTGAAAACCATGGAACCAATTAAGTTACAAGGGTCTTGGCAAATTTTAGGACTTAAGCTACTTGTAATTGACATCCTCAAAAAAAAAAAAAAAAAAAAAGTAACTTGTAATTGTATGTGTGTAAAACTCTCTCCTGAATATTTGAACTCTAGCCCTTATCCCCCCAACCCACAAGAACTTGTACTTGTAAAGTGATCATTATGCTAAGGGTGCGCCATAGTACTCTATATGTCTAATAAAGGCTAATGGTTCACAACAAAGAATTAGTCGAAAGACATGAACTTGCAAGAGGAAAAATAGGTGAAACAATACTTTCAATATTTATGAATCACAAGTACAGCAGAATGAGGAAAATAAAGAAAATTGAGAGAGAGAGAGAGAGAGAGAGAGAGAGAGAGAGGGCACTACTAGGTATATACCCGTAGAACTACTACTTCAGATGGTTTTAATTGTTGCATTAGGATAAGTGTGTTTGGAAAGAAGAGTTTTAATGGTTGATTAATGCAAGGCTTGGCACCGAGGCTTTTTTTTTTTTTTTTTTAATTTTTAAATTTTTTTTAGAGAGTTTACACTTATAGTAGCCACTCCTAATGATTTCTCTTTATTATCAAATCAAGATACCAATTGGTTTTTGATGTAGGCGGAGATTGAATCCCCAATCTCTTATTTAATGACAAAATACTTTATTAGTTGAGTTAACTAGAACCCACAACACCAAGATTTTTTAGTAGGTCTAAAATGCTCCTATGATCCATCTTTGAATATGTATTAGAACTTTTATCTGTTGTATTCCTTATGGGATGGAAAACTTTAGGATTTTTTTTTCTTTTTTGCTTAGATATTAGGGTGAACTGATTTAATCATAATTTGGGTAACTTGTTGATTAATCCTGATTTACTAAAACCCTTTTTGGGCCAAAATGGCAACTAGGGATCCTATTAAATTTGCCAAAGTTCGTTAACTAGCATTAAATGAAGTTGGCATGCTTCTTATGGGTATATGTGGTTAGGCCAAATTTTTAGTCACATAGAGCAGCTCTGGTACCCTTTTGGGTGTTACTTGCTAGCACTTGGGTTTATTCATGGGCCTCTTGATTTTGCAAGTGCCACTAACCAAGTTTGCAAACTTTATATCTTGTGCCCATGTAAAACCAAAAATAAGCTCTATTTTTACTCCCCATACCACACTCCTTTACTTTCACTTAGAGTACATGGATTTGGGCCATGCATAGGATGAAATAAAGTATCATAAAACAAAGATACTTGGTCCCAAGGCTTTGAGTTTTGCTTCGCGTGGGCCTATCGGGCCTTTAGCAAAACTTAGCCTCGACATTGTGTAAATTTTATATATATAGAAAATGATAAAGCTATTAAATTTTACTAAAACAATGTCATTTCTAGCGCACTCAATGGTATACTGCGACAGAATTACAGATGTAGACTACATTGAAATCACACACTCCATGCATACTGTGTAAAATACTAAAATGTGAATTCCACATTTCTGTTGTTCATATTTTTCAAGAATATCAACATTTAACACATGATGTATAAAGAGGATGTTACTAAAAATATGTGAGACAAACAAAGCCCAGTGGAATTAGTGGCGCTGTTAATTATACTTGCTTGTAAAGGCAGATATTAACTACTAGAGAGCAGAGACTTAGCTCTTCGTTAATAAGTTTTGCCAACCCAAGTGTGTCATAAATTAAAGCCCCCATGCTTCACTTGCGACCACATTTACCTCCAGTTCGTGTGAGAGTTTTCCCAAAATTCTTTAAGTCTCTTGCTTCTGAGTAGCTATCTATTCAGATGTATGTACTCCTTTGAAATCATATTTTGAAATTGCAAAAACACGATTTTAAAGAGTGTATATGGAATGTGCAATAATGAGTGTATAACAAAATTTTCCCTATGTATAGAATCAAAATTGTTTGGTTGATATTATAATATTGTGCCACTTAAGGTTTTGAAACTTTACAATTTTATACTTAATTATTTTAATATATAGTATATTTTTAACAAAATTTTATATTAGTGATTAGGATATATATTTAATAGAAAAAACTAGCCCATAGCTTATCCTATTCAACTTGTGGGCTACTCATAGGTCTCATTAGTAAGGGCTGTGAGTCATGGGTTATTTGGTGATATATATATTTAATTACCAACCCTTTTTAATCCAAATCAATTTCATAATTATATGACATTTTATATTTTATTTATTAATTAATATTAAAATGCACATGCAGAAACACATCACGCACCTTTTTTTCTTTTTCTTTTTTCTGAATTGAAAACTTCATTACACACTTTTTGTTTTGTTTTTGTTTTTACAAATAAGTCATTCATCTTTGTTGCTTTAAAATTAAGAAGATATATCAAGTTTCAAGTATTCAAACTCTACTCTATTCTCTTCACTCTATCACAATCCAAATAGACCATAAATGTAATCAATACTTGCCCATTAACAAATCACGGTTTGTTTTTATAAGCAAAGAATTCATGGTTTTATCTAATCGTGCATGCTAAGAGTCGGTAGCAACCTGAAGGACCTGAACTTATGTTTATGTTGTCATGATCAATCTTTAATCAAATGTTGGATTTTCCCTTTAAAAAAAAAATCACATGTTGGATTTATAATAATAACTCATTGATGAAGACGATGGTAATACGTCGCTATCAGGATTCATCTTGACAACATTTACATAAGTTTAGGCCCTTCAGGATACCACCAACTCTTTACATGATTAAATATAAAAAAAATTGAAGAATTGGATCCTAAGATTCTTGTCTAATTTATACAAAAATATTTCATTCCATAAACAGAATACAATAAATACCAAGACGGCAAGACCCAAACATTGTATTACTATATATAACTGTAGCGTACTAGACATATGGGTTAATGTGGCTATATCAATATCTCCAATTCCAGACCATTTATATATATATATATATATATATATATATATTACTAATTTACTATAAATTTTATGAGTAATGCTACAGCCACAAATTATTTTATACTATTTTTAAAAATTGTTAATGTCATTAGTTTTTTATTAGTTTTCATCTAGACTCATTATTAATATCACTTTTGCATTTATTAATAACCACTCAACATATCAGTAGTTTGTAGTATTGGACACGATTAGTGTCACTTTAATAACATAATAAATAAATATTGAAATAGTTTTTGTGCGCGGCGAAACATAAATTTATAAAACTTATTTAGTAAAATTTGTAGGATTTTAATACTCTATTACTCTTAACTAATTTCCAAAAAAAAAAAAAAAAAAAAAGTAGAAAGAAATACACTCTAACTATTTATAACTTTACATATTTAATGCATGACAAAATTAATTGAAGCACATGTAGGAAATAACATACAAAGTAATAAAAGAAGAACAATGATAACACAAAAGACAAAACAGAACTAGATAACTTAGAGGCACAAAATTGTTCTCCTTAGACACTATTTGCCCCCACATTAATGTTGATAAAGGGTTATCGCAAACTTGTCACCAAGATACAACCAAGTTGTTGGGTTCTACAGATAGCAATTATGGAGAATAACCACAGAATTTCTTGTGTTTCTCTCTAACTTAATATTTTGTGGAGTTATTTTTTATGTGAACATAAGCCTCTATTTATACCCATAGTGTTATATTTCATCAAAAGACACGTATGTAGAGTTAAAATGTTTCATAAAACCGTTGATAAGGCTTAAATACACATATTATTGCACACTTATTATTTTTTAAACAAAAATCGTAAGTTGAATACACTCTTTTTATTGGAAAAGGTTTCTCTCAAGCTCGATTGGAAAATGTTTCTCTACAAATTAGTTTGGAGAGAAATCCTCTAAACTCTATTAATATCTTTTTATCTTATGTAAATTTTGAAATTCTAACAATTGGATTGTATGTTTTTATTTTGTCCTCCATGCTTGCAAAATTTTAAGAAGATAAAATATCAATCGTTATGTCATCAACTAAGAGTTTAAATTTCAAGTTTTTGTGATTCAAAATTATGCATAAAAAATAAGTTTAGTGATCAAATAATAAATAACATCTAATTTGAACGAAATTTAGGATGTGTATTAAGAACATACGAAACATGCAATCCAATAGTTAGATTTTTAAAATCCACATCTAATAAAAATATATAGAAAGAGTTTGAAGGGTTTTTCTCCAAACTAGTTTGGAGAGAAACTTTATCCATAGTTTTCTATAGCAAGTGCTTGATTTAAATAAGGATTTCCTTAACACCTCTCTCTCCCTCTCTCTCTCTCTCTCCAACACGAACTAAAATTAAGATAATAGCAATGTTATGATAACTTTTTACACAATCATAGGCTGTATTTTGGTTTGATAATAAAGAATAATCATTAAAAGTGAACGTCATAAGTTGGAACTCTCTAAAAAGAGTACTTAAAATAATTATGTGATAAGTTGTGGTTAAAATATTTTTTTAAAATAACTTGAGCCAATCACAACAATTATGAAAAAAATTGTGAAAATTTTTATATCTCTGAACTTAAACTCTCATTAGTTTATCGTTTTACAGACTTCTTTCAGAGATTGATCAATTAAATCATCATTTGTTTAGTAGCCCATTTAAATTCAAAACTTTTGAAATAAAAGTGGTTCATGTAACATAAAGTAGTAAGTATTTTTATAAAAAAGTTGGTTAGTGTTAAGAATATCCAAAAGCTTAAGTTAAGAGGTCTAATATACAACTTTTTACCCAAATTAAAGCATTCGCATCAGTCCGTCCAAAAGTTTCCATCTATTTTAGCATAACAAACTACTTTATTTTTATTTTACACAACCACTTTATAAAAAAACTCACATCAGATTATCTATTATAGACCATTTTTATTTAAATAATATTTTTTCACTATTTTTATTTTATTATTTCACACCCCACCCACCTTCACACACTCCAAACTCTTTTCTCTAAACATAGTCTTTCTTTCTTTTTCTCTTTCTCCTTTTTCTTCTTTCTTTTTTCTTTTTCTTCTTCTCCTTCTTAGTCTCCTCCTTCCTCTTCTTCTTCTTTTGCAATTTGGGTTTGATTATTTATATAGGTTTAATGTTTTTTTAGGAGAGGTTTTGATAAATTTGGAATCTAGATTTAGAATAAGTTTGAAGAATTTGATGATTTGTATGGATTTGTTATTAGATTCAAGAGAAGATAGAGGAGAAAGAGAGTAGAGGAAGAGAGAGAATCAAATGAGAGAGGCAAAGAGTAGGATGAGAGAGGAAAGAAAAAAAAAATTAAAAAATCAAATAGAAAGTTATCGTAACCATGTAAATATATATAGTTACTGTAGCAAAAATGGAAATGCACAGTAATATAGAGCCACTGATATGGGTAGATTTAGAGCAAAAATGTGTAAAATTATGCACTTTTTCTATTTTGCACTGACTAGTGCAAGTACTTAATGCGATGAGTTGTGATTAGAAGATTCTCACATGGGGCCATTACTGACCATTTTTATTTTGTATCAATCACAATAGTTATGAAAAAAGTAGTAACATTTGTGTCCCTAAACTTATTTGAGATAAACAGGTCCAAAACCCAACCAAAACCAAAACAAAGACTAATTCGCCTGACAAGTTGAGACTAAGAATTAACGGATTCCGACTTTGATATCATGTTAGAGCATCCAATCAAAAAGCTTAAGTTAGTAGATGGAGTGAACTAAAAAATACATGTTTCTATAATCAAGAACACACCTAACTAGAATTTTATTATCAATTGATCCTCCATGAGTTCTTTTTGCTGCAAAATCAATTGATTTTTAAAAGGCATTGAAACATTTAAGTATATAGAAAGATAAGGAATACCACAAGTTTGTTATGTCATAAGATGGTTTTTCACTGACAAATTCCAAAGATACATAATTAGGGTCTGTTTGGATACTGCTTATTTTGCTGAAAACTGAAAATAATAAAAAATAATAATAAAAAAGTTACTGTTCACAAAATTTTTACTGTTCATAAGCCTAAATGCACTGTTCATGGACAATGAACAGTGCAAGAAGCACTAGATTAAAAACAAAAAAACAAAAAACAAAAAATGCAAACCAGCTCTTAGTGTTCATCTTTAGCAGCTTTGTTTTTGGTGAGATAATTTTTGGAGAGTTCTGCAATATTTGCCAGTGCGTCAATAGTAACATACGAGGCATTAGCAGCAGCCTCTTCCTTGACATCATATTCTATTGTGCTTTCGATTATGCATGAATCATTGTCTTTCTCTATGACTTTGAATCGAATAAGATAAAGAGTAAAGCCTAACTCAAGATATCCTCCTTCAATCACTTTTGTTTCTTTCAAGCGTTTCTCATTATCAAGCTTTGTGAACTTCTCTTTGTAAACTGTAAACAAAGGTGGGCCTAATTCAATAAAAATAAAGTTGACTGAGAGAGATAAAGTAACAATGCAAATTGAAATTAACTTCAAAGAAAAAATAGTTGCATAATCAGTCATTCATTTATTTATCAAAAAAAAAAAAAAATCAGTCATTCATTTCTTTATATTTCCAAGCATTAAAAGAACCCAAACCCCCTTGAGTCTAGATCTCATTTACACCAAAAATCAATTGATATATTAGTTTGATGATAAAAAGCAATCATTATACAGTGGACATTATAGATTCAAATCTTTACTTAATTGAGATAGAACATGAAATTGATTGCATATTTTAACCCAATATTGACCTAAAAATTAGTCTTGCTCTAAATAAGCGATTAATTGACATTATAAAAACAACATTTTAATGCTGCACAAACAGAACTTATCTAAATGTCTTTAAGGTTCCAAGAAGTGGTATCTAACAATTTTCCTAGAATAAATCTAGGAATATATCCAAATTCACAATATACTGAAGTGGTCGTCTGAGACTGCAAATGATGACACTTTTTGCCCCCCACTTTTTACATAAACATACCTTTTTTTTTTGTTCCATTACTCACAATGGATCACTTCATTGAGTTGAAAAAATATTTACATAATCAATCATTCATTGATTTATCAATAAAAGAAAAGAAAAAAATCAATCATTCATTTCTTTATTTTTCCAAGCAATAAAAGAACCTAAACCCCTTGAATCCAGATCTCATATACACCAAAAATTAATTGATATATTAGTTCGATGATAAAAAACAAACATTATACAGTGGACACTATAGGTTTAATTCTTTACTTAATTACTCCACAAGTATAAGGGCTTGTGGAGTGTGGAGGGCAAGGGTCAAGGTTCAAGTCTTCAGGAGAGAGCTTCACACACATATGCACTTAGATTAGGCTAAAGTAGAATTTCTATTTTATATTTAAAAAAATTTCTTTACTTAATTGAGATAGAACATGAAATTGATTGCATGTTTTTAATATTGGCCCAAGATTGACCTAAAAATTAGCCTTTGCTCTAAATAAGTGATTAATTGACATAATAAAAACAACATTTTAATGCTGCACAAACAGATCTTATCTAAATGTCTTTAAGGTTCCAAGAAGTTGTATCTAACAATTTTTGCACAATAAATCTAGGAATATACCCAAATTCACAATATACTAAAGTGGTCATTTGAGACTCTAAATGATGACACTTCCCCCCTCCCCCCCCCCCCCACACTTTTTACATCAACATACCTTCTTCTTTCTTTTTCTTTTTTCTTTTTTTTTTTCTTTTTTTTTTGTTCCATTACTCACAATGGGTCACTCCATTGAGTTGAAAAAATTGGGCTTGTTCATAGTATTGTTGATTTTCGCAATTGTAAACGTCCTCATGACACTTTTTGTATCAAAGCCTAATTATAAGAACAAATTTTCCTTTCCTTCTTTTAGACTTCTCTTTTGATACCAACTAAAAAAGATCTATTTGGTTATCAAGAAAAAAAAAATTGACAAAGAACAAAGAAAATAAAAAAGTTTAAAGGAATTACAGTTGCTTCAATGTTTTTGTACAATGTTAATTAATTTTTTCAATGACTGATGGAAGGTTTTCGATGTAGGCTTAATGGAATTAGTGGCACTATTTATTATACTTACTATTAAAGCCAAACATGCACCATTAGAATTAAAACAGAAAATTTTAAAAAGGTAAAAACATTCACCAGCTTCAATTGCTTTGTAATACCTGCAAATGTTAGCTTGAGAATAGTCCCGGCCCCTCCATCACCTTCTATGACATCAACTTTCTCAATGCCACTTGCAGGCTCTTCTTCAACAAGTTTTGCCAACCGAAGCGTGCTGTAAAGCTCCCATGCTTCACTAGCCGGCACGTTCACCTCTAGCTCGTGTGAGAGCTGCCCAAACATCTTTCACTTCTCTTGCTCTGAACAGAACCCCAGCTAACTGTTATGATGTATTAGGCATGCTCTTTCCTTGTGATATATATATTCTCAAAATTTATCTATGGACAACGTGAAAATGGTTTAGAATTTTGGGCAAGTAGGCTTCCAAAGATTCTTTTGCTGCTCGCATATTGGTTTGTCATATGAGCTAATAGGAAGAGAACAATGCTAAATGCAATTAGTAGTCCAATTAACAATTCATGGTTTTATTTATCTAATCATGTGAAGAGTTTGTATCCTAGGCCATTGTTTATGTTGTCAACATCACTCTCGAACGCTCGTAGAATGACTCGAATCTTTTCACGCCAGCTTTCATTTTGTTTTTATTTCTTTGTGTAGATCATAGAATTTAGTAATATTATGGTTGAATATTTAGAAGAACTCATTAGTGACGTCGAAAGTGGCATTGGATTCCAAGGTTGCGAGAGCGTGATGATTTAAAAATTGTTAGAATTGCTAGGCAGAAGCTCAAGCTTATTGTATTAAATTGTGATTATGCTATTGGATTAGAGTTAGGTGTGGCTATTCGTCAAAAAAGAGTTAGGTGTGGCTATATATATAAACATCTCTGTTATGTTGGTGCCTAGAATAAGTGTAGGCATAATTGTTGGAATCTCAAATCACTTGTATGAAAATAATAAATTTTATCAGTTGAGCTTACAACATGCTAGTAATCTTACAGTTCAAACTCTTTCCCTCTCCTTTAAACACTTTATACATGGAGAAGTGTCAATTCACTTTCAAAGTCCTTGACCCATTTGAAACATTTAAATACATAAAAAGTTATTCAATACCACAATCTGCAAGGTTGTTATTTAATAAGGTTGTTATTTCACCAATAAATTGCAAAGATTCACAATTAATGTGTATCTTTAGAAACTTTGTTTTTGATGAGATGATTTTTGGCGAGCTCTGCAAGTTTTGCCACTGCATCGATGGTGGCATATGATGCATTAGCAGCAGCCTCTTCCTTGACATCATACTCAATTGTGCTTCTCAGTATGCATGAATCATTGTCCATCTCGATGACTTCAAAGCGAGTGTGATAAAAAGTAAAACCTAACTCAAGATATCCTCCTTCAATCACCTCTGCTTCTTTTAAGCGTTTTTCATTGTCAAGCTTTGTGAACTTCTCTCTGTAATCAGTAAATCCAGGTGTGCCTAATTCAAGGAAAGAAAGTTCAATCAAGAGAGATAAAGTAACTATTCAAATTGACAGTTTTAAAGAAAACATGGTAGCCTAATCAGTATTTTATTTCTAACTAGCATGAATTGTACAACTTTCCACTCTTTTTTTTTAATCCATTTTAACATTCAAATTAAATAATACAAATTTTAAAGCATAATATTAATAGGGTCCTTGCTACTAATGTATTGGATTTTCAATTGGTGTAATTAATTAATGCTTAAAAATTTTCAATTCATTTTCTAATTTTCCTGACCTATATGACTAGGTAAGGCTATTGGTGATCCATAATTAATTCAGAATCTTTACTTAATTGAGTTACTCACCTTAGCATTAATAAGAATCTTAGACTAAAGGGTCATGTATTAGACTATTAAGTATGCAGTTGTAATCATGGACAAAAAAATCAGTCTTGCTCTAAATATGCAATTGATTGACACTGTAAAAACATCATTTACATGCCACACACATCTCATATGAATATCAATTTTCGCAATTGAAAACATCCTCATGACAATTTTGATTTCAAATCCTGTCAACAAATTTCCCTTTTCTTCTCTTTTGTTTTTGGATATCTACGTCTGCTTCTATGTTTTTGTACAATATTAATTACTTTTTGCAATAATTGATGGAAGGTTTTCGTGATAGCCTGGATAAAATTGGTGAAAATATTAATTATTAGTATTATTTAACTAGTAAAGGGAATCATTCACCAGATACTATAAACTTAAAAAGAAATTAAAAAAAAAAGGGTAAAAACATTGATTAAGCTTCTATCACGCATGCACTTTGAGGTACCTGGTGGAAATGTTAACTTGAGAATGGTCCCAATCCCCCCATCACCTTCAGTGAGCTCAAATTTCTGAATGAGAGTTCCGTCTTCTTCAAGAAGTTTTGCCAACCGAAGCGTGCCATAAAGCTCCCAGGCTTCACTAGCAGGCACGTTTATCTCCAGCTCATGTGAGAGTTGCCCAAACATCTTTAACTACTCAGCAGAACCCAGCTATGTTTTGGGATGTATTAAGTGTTGATGCACAGCACCATACCACAATTATTGGATAAGCTTTGTGGATGTGTGGTTATAATGCACTAATACACACACACACACACCCACACACAAAAAAAAAAAAAAAAAAAAAAAAAAGGAAATAGTCACGTCTTAGGTGTCAATTCGGATTAGCGTGTCAAGTTTGTGTTGTGTCAATTCAACTAAATAGTTCAACCCTAACCCGACCCATTTAATAATCGTGTCATAATTCTTCAATTCTAACCTGACTCGTTAATAAGACGGGTTGACTTGACCCATCCCATTTGACACGCTTAATAAACGTGTCGTGTTGGGTTGACACGAATGTAACACAACTTATTTTAACTTACATAATTTTTTTTTTTTTTACATAACTTACATTATATTTAATATAACATCCATTTAGATTTTTTTTTTTTTTTTTTGATACATCCTAAGAGCTTTGGCTGTGCACTGTAACTAAGAAACCAAAAATTTTAACTTTTGCCCCACCAATACAACCTCAATTTTGTAATTGATGGTGCTAAAAACAGTGCTCTAACATTTCATGGTTTTATCTAACCACGTGTTGAGTTGGTATGCTAAGCCATTTGTTATGTTTCCAAGATCACATCTTGGATCTCTAGCTCCAAATAAATCTTTATTGACAACCATGCAAAGAAAAAGTTTTAGGTGTAGGGAGGCTGATTATTCATAATATTTAGTAATATTACAGATGGATGAAAACTCTTGTATACAGTACTGTGTTACACACAAACTGAAAATATGAAAATTTTCGGTTTATAAAAACTCAAGGTATGTTTGGTTGAGAGGGGGAGATGGAAAAATGATGGTAGGGTCCACCAAAAAGTTTTTACCTAAAAATGGAGAAAAAATTTGGTGGAGGAAAATCTTATAGGTGAATGACAAAAATACCCATGTGCAAATTGCACATGGACATGGGCTTCTTTAGTACCTTTTGTTTTGTTTTGGTTTTTTTTTTTTTTTTTAACTCCAATTTAATAATTTGTTAAGTGTGTCTTTTGTTTAGTGTCTTACTCCAATTTTTATTTTATTTTTTTGTTTAAACATGATTTTTTTTTAATAAATTTGGGTGATTGTATTTTTTTTAATTGTTTGTCATTTTTTTGTTTCAATTGGGCATCATTTTTCAACAATGGTATATGAGAAAATTTATATAAATTCACTTTTTCTATACCTCCACTTTTTTCATTCTCAAGTCCCAACCAAACAAAAAGAAAAAAAATTAAAATATTTTCTATACTCACACTTTTTCATTCTCCTCACACTTTTTCATTCTCTTACTTTTCTACTCCTTCAACCAAACAGAGGCTCAAGAGTTAGCATGTGAACACTGATGATGATATCAAAAATGACGCATTGGACACTGAGGTGAGAGAACTTGGTAAGTGGTTCCAGAAAGTTTCACTCCATTAATAGAAAAGACAAAGAATTGATAGATTTGAATGTTTATAATTTAGAAAAAAAAAATTGTTATATATAAAAATAATTAATCAATTAAATAAACTTGCGTTACATTGCGTGGTATATTTGCTTGCCTTGGGAGTCTTGGACTACACGTATTCTAGAAATGGCAAAAATTAGATACAGTTTTTTTGTACTAAAATTTTCAATAGAATTCAAACTTAGTTATACTGATCAGTAAAATGCAAATAGTGTTATTTTTTTAAGGATAATTAAATCAAAATTTAGCACACCAAAAGTTTTATAACTTATTGGAACTATGAAGGTTCAAATCTCTCCGCTCCCTCTTGTAATACCTAATAAGTATAAAAAATAAATAAATGCAACATGTATTTGAATTTAATTGAAGAATCTAAGGCGTAGAATCTATGAAATTGTATATGAGTTTAACAACAAAACTAGTAAATGATCGCAAAAGTTAGATTATTGGTGATTTGTGAAAAGTTGCAATGACAATCTTGAGGATGATTTTATTCAAGTACACTCTTAGTAATAACTTTTTTATCATAATTTAATTGTATTTGAATTTGAGTTAAACATATATTAGTTAATATTTCAAGGTGGTTTTTCCGCGAATGAAAGAAGAAAATTGATTTATGAAAGTTTAATTCTTGAATCACTTCCGAATGATATGCTTCAAATTCATGTAAATAATTAAGATCGGATTCTAAGTTTTGATTCAAGAAGGATTCAACGTAGTTTCATATGGACACATTTTGATTAGACTTTGGACATATATGATACCACTGCCTTGATCCTTCGTTTAAAAAAAAATAAATAAATAATTATGAGATAGTCAAAATTGTCAAATCATTTAATATTGTACATAAGAGAAATAAGAGAATTTTGAAAACAAAACTTAATGATGTTTGTTTCTTATATTATATCCACAACCCGAATTCATCTTGGAAAACTGTAATTTGGATCCGTCATTAGGATAATGTATATCATGGTTTAGGAAGTGGGCCTCTCACAATCGTGTGGGTCCCACACCCATGGGCCCATAGCCTTGTGAGAGGCCCGCTCCATCGACTGAGCCGGCGTACAAGATAATTTTCATATCATTAGGGAAGCTATACAATACAAGAAAAAGCAATGTGTGATTAAAAAAAAAAACATATTGCATAACTTACGAAGGTGACAATTGACAAATACTTATTAGTGAAATTATTATTTTCACGCGAATCTCATTACTAACATAATTTTTATTGTACATGAATCTCTTCCTAAAAAGGTGAAATTAATAACATTTTGTAATATATATTTTTTGTACGTATCTTTCGAAATGTAAATAACACTTATATTGCCCTAGTTACCAAAGTAAAGGACCCATAGTAGAGCACTCATTCAGAGTTTGGTTTAATGGAATCAATGGCGGTGCCACGTTAAGCTCAGGGGTTCCTAGAAACACCTTGACCTGAAATATATAAATATATAAATATATATATATATATATATATTATGGTATCTATCATCCATCAGGACACTATGGCAGTCGGTAATAATTGTTGGCAACAATTGAGTAGAGCTATCCTTTTGTTTAATAAAATTAAGATGTTTATTATGGGTTTCACACTTTGTACAAAATTTGAATTTTACTTTTTGTCCAAAGGGATCAGTAGTGATTCCATCATCCTCAGTAAGGAAAGGATACAAAGAGTTAATAAAAGGCAAGCCAAGAATTACTTTATCAGTCATGTTTTTAACAAGTACAGAGGAAATTTTGAAGGAAACATTATCACAACAAATATAAGCATTGTTTAATTCATACTTGATTTTCATTTTAGTTCCATTAGCAGAAACTAATCTTTCAGTAGATTTTTCAAAATATTTAGAAGGAATCAGTCCTTCTTGAATACAATTAACATCAGCACCAGAATCAATATCTGAATATAGAGCTCGAACTGTTGAACAAACTTTTTCTATTTCTAGAACTCATGAAAAATGTTGTTTATTTTCCAAGAAAAATATTAACGAGTTTTTGTCCAAGAAAAATCTTAAATATTTACACATTGGTTTGGTCCAAGTTGCTATTAAACCTTTAACAAAAAAAGGAATTGATGCTTCTGTCCTTATGTGTTTACGTGATGCTAGATTTAAGAAATTTAATGATAGCATTCTTGGCATGATTACTGCTTCTTTGTATGATGGTCCTGTTTATTTTGATTATTATCCTGATCTTGCTCTTGCTGTTGATGATCCTAATATTATTAAAGCTTTAACTTTGAATATATTGATTTCTAGATATGATATAGATGATGGTAGTAGACCCTTTACTCTTATTTACCGTATTTTTTATAGATTGCTTGATTCCCAGCTAACTCCTCGGTCTAGAGGACGTGATCCTGCTGGAAAAACTATGTTGATTCAATGTTCCACACCTGATGCTAAGATCCAAGTCCCTAAAATGATTCAATGGCAAGATATTACTCTTCCCAAAGAATGGACTTTGGAACAAGTTGCACCACCTGTTAAACCTATTTTTGATGAACTTGATCTTATTAAAATTGCACAATATTCTGATGGAACTGTGAAAATATTTTTTGATGATACCAAATGTTTTCCTTCTCACAAACCTTTAAGAATCCATGAAGGAAGAAAGTCCTTTGTTGGATCTGAAAGTATTGTTAAAAGAAATGCTGATGTTGACGAATTTTTGAAATAGAATTTTGAACCACTTGATTTAAAGCTAAAAGGAGTTGCTAGCAACAATTCCCAAGTTAGCAATACTTATTATTCAACTAAACCCGAATTTCTTCCAAAAGATGACCAAGAAGAAGAAGAAGAAGAAGATGCAAAATCTGAAACTTCTTCTGGATCTGATTTTCCACCTATTGAAACTCCTCCTCCTTTTAAACATCTGCGTGTAATAAATTTGATGGATATGGATGTTGAAACCCCTGCTTTTCAAATTGATATGATTGCTTTAAGTAATGAATTCTTTTCTAAAGCAAACCGTGATAAAAGAAAGTATTACTAAAGTACTTTTGCTCAGTCTGAGAAAGACAGAATCAAAAGGAAATGGAGAGAAAAAATGAATTTGTTAAAACAACATATTTTGTTTTTTGATTATCTTGAGAATTATTATGTTTCAAGAAATGAGGTTCATACCAATTACTTGAACGTAATAAAAAAATCTGCTTTTGTTAAACATGATAAAACTGTTGTTAAATCCAGTCATCCACCTCTTGAAACTGTTTTGATTACTTGCAAAAAAGATAAAGAAAGCACTGAGGTGAAAGCCTCCCCTTTCAAAATTGCTGATGATAAAACTCATGTTTCTGCCATTATTGAACAAAACAATTTTACTAATGAATCTTTGCATATTATTGGTCAACAGCTTGACCGTATTGAAGAAAAAATTGATGAAAAACCTTCTATTTCAAAACCTGAGAAACCTTTGATTGATTTACCCAGTCAAAGAAAAAATATTGATTTTAAAACTTCTCAGAGTAAGACTTTTGATTTAGTTAATTCCCAAGGATCAACTGTTGAAAAGATTGAAAAAATGCTTGCTGATTTAAAAGTTAAAACCGAGCAAACTTCTACTTCTAGAAGCGCTGCTTGTGCTATTTCAAGAAATGAGAAAGAAGTTGTTTCTGATGCCGACGCAAATTCTGACTCATTATCTTCAAAATCTTCCAAAAATGCTTTTGATGATGACATAGGGTTACCAGAGATTAAAAGATTTGTTGGAAAACCCAATCCCATGTCTTTTACAAAAAATTGGTATACTAAACCTACTCCTCCTGATGTACAATTTGAAGAAAGATCTTCTCAAACTCAGTTTTCTGTTTCTGCTGATAAACTTTATGAATGGAATATTGATGGTTTGTCTGAACAAGAAATTATTAACAAAATGGCTCACATGTCTATGGTTGGCATTGCATACATAAATAACCATGACAGCCTTGATCATCCTGATATTGTTGATTTGCTTGCATCTGGTTTTACTGGTTGTCTTCGTGGATGGTGGGATTCACATCTCACAGAAGAATCCAGAGAATCTATTAAACATGCTGTTAAAAGAGATACTGACGGTATGCCTATTTTTGATCAAAATATTAACCGTGGTGTTCCTGATGGTGTTAATACTTTGGTTTACACCATTCTTAAACACTTTGTTGGTACTCCTTCCAATATTTCGTCTCGAATTTCTGATTATTTGAATAATTTGAGATGCCCTACTATGTCTGATTACAGATGGTACCAAGATGTATTCACTTCCAGAGTCATGCTCAGAAAGGACTCTACGAAGCCTTATTGGAAAGAGAAGTTTATTGACGGTCTGCCTCCTATTTTTGCTCATAAGGTAAAAAATGAATTAATTGGTACAAATGATTCTATTGACTTTGATAATTTAACCTATGGTGATATTTTCAGCACTATTAAGAAAATTGGAATTAATATGTGCAATGATGAAAAATGGTTAAAACAACAGTTAAAAGATAAAAAGAAAGCTAAATACGAAATGGGTAATTTCTGTGAACAATATGGTTTACCTCCTATTGCCCCTTCCAGGCAAAAAGGAAAAAGTAAACATGATAAGGTTTACAAAAGTTATTCCCATAAAAAGTATAAAAGACACAGAACCCACTTTGTTAAACCCAATGATTTTTATGCTAAAAACAAATCTACTTTTCGAAAACATGATAAACAGAGATCAGGTAAAGGTAAGTGCTTTAACTGTGGCAAATTTGGTCATTTCAGTAAAGACTGTACCCAAAAACCTGGTAAGTTGAAAAATAAGTTGAACCTGTTGAACATTAATAATAATGATCAAAATGAATTATTTCAGATTCTTGAATCTGCTGCTTCAACTGATTCCTTTGAAGAGGATTTTTCCTCCTCATCTGATTCTGATTACCACTCCCGTAGTGATGTTTCTAAATCTCCTAATATTAAACTTGGCTGTAGAGATTCTTGTTGTAATGTGATTAAATCTGTTAAAATGTTAACTAAAAGTAAAGAAAATGATGATTTACTATTGACAATGATAAGTAAGATTGAAGATCCTAATTTGCAGAAAGATTATCTTGATAAGTTTTTGAAAAACTTAACAAAAGAAGATAAGGTTAAAAGACCTAATTCTACGATAAGTTTTGAAGAAACTCTGAAAAGATTTAATAAAAATAAATCAAAAGAGATAACTGTTAATGATCTTCAACATGAGATAAAAACTGTTAAACAAGAAATAATCCAATTAAAAAATGATGTTAAAACTATTAAACATGATAATGATCATCTTAAACAAGAATTGTTAATTCTAAAAATTGATAAAACTATGGATAAGCACCAATCTGATGATGATGAGCAAAAAGACGAAGATGAATCCGATCAACAAGTTTCTCCTTCTGGTAATGTTTCTGATCGTACTTTGATTAACTTGATTGATAATCAATTGTCTCTTGTTAAACATATCCTGCCTAAATGGTACACTAAAGTCAAAATTGTTGTTGCTCATGATTATGCTTTTGATGTTGTTGCTATGATTGATTCTGGTGCTGATGTTAATTGTATTCAAGAAGGACTGATTCCTTCTAAATATTTTGAAAAATCTACTGAAAGATTAGTTTCTGCTAATGGAACTAAAATGAAAATCAAGTTTGAATTAAACAATGCTTATATTTGTTGTGATAATGTTTCCTTCAAAATTCCCTCTGTACTTGTTAAAAACATGACTGATAAAGTAATTCTTGGTTTGCTTTTTATTAACTCTTTGTATCCTTTTCTTACTGAGGATGATGGAATTACTACTGATCCTTTTGGACAAAAAGTAAAATTCAAATTTTGTGCAAAGTGTGAAACTCATAATATTAATAAACATCTTAACTTTATTAAACAAAAGAATAGCTTTACTCATTTGTTGCCAACAATTATTGCCGATTGTCATAGTGTCCTGATAAATGATAGATACTATGATAATATGGATATCTCTCTTGTTGACTATTTGCATGATGACAAAATCCCTAGTGAAAGGAATATCTTCACCAAAGGACTTCCTATAATTCCTACGGATGCTAAAACTCAAAAAGGTCTTCTTTGCATTAGACTTTTGACCAAGTCTTTGCTTTGGTCCAAAATCCTCCGTAGCTTGATATCCTCCTACAATAATGTTCTCCAAAACCCTTTCCACAATATTCCCAAACACAATCATGGTCATCCTAATATTTATTGTCCGGCACAACTATTACATATTCTTATTGAACTTTGGCTTTTGAAACATACTTTCCAAAAGAATTTTATTGATACTATTGACTCACACTTTTCAAAAAAATATTCTATTATACTATTAACTATGGCCAACTGGATTAACATCCTCTCCCTTACTTGGCAGGACAAAATAAGATTTAATACTACCACTACTAAGTGGAATATTATGACTTCTTCGGCAGAGAAGAGGGACAAGGGGAAAGCACCTGCACAGGACTTTCCTCAAGACGAAAGGTTCCCAGCAGGATACCCTTTTGTAATGCATGAAGGCGCATCTTCTGGAGTAAAATCCAGTAATGCAACATCCCTTCAGGAATTTGTCCCAGCAGAGGTGACATATTCCAGTGGTGATATCATATTAACTTTACAGGAAGTATTGAACACAGACTTGCAATTCCATAATGGAATCTATAGTGAATTACCAGATTCCATTAAATTAATTCTAGACAACCTTCAAGCTGCCTATTCTTCAAACCACCACAAACTATTCAACAAAAACATGAGAGTACTTGAAATTTACCTTGTTAACCTTGCCACCCAAATTATTGAGCCTGCTACTGAAAATGCAGCCTTTGCCGACCAACTTTTTAATTGCCTTGTTTACGCTCAAAACCATCATGATGAATCACACATGATTAGTCAACTCTTTGGCAAAGAGGAAATCCATTCAATGGATAGAAAGACTATAATGGGTACTGATTTTGCTAGATTGAGTCTAAAAAATCAATCTTTGCTTAAAAGTGCTGGTGCCAACTTGCCTCCAGAAGTACAAACTTGTATTTTTGAAAGCAATGCTATGACTAAAGATCTTGATCTTTGGTTAAAACATTTCAAAACTCTTGTCTCAATTGCTACTACCATTGTTGAACCTGATGGCCCCAACAGAGGCTACCTGAAAAAGAAATGGGGAAAATACTTTGGGAGCAGTCTCAGAGTACATGAAAAAACCCATCCTTTCCCCGGTCTTTTGATTAATTATGAAGATGGTTCTAATGATGATCATTTTTGGCTTTCTCAAATGTTTGAATTTGGTTTTGTCAGACTCATCAAATTAACGAGTCATAATCAAATTAACCAGTTCCCTGATATTATCCAAAAGGCTGTTGCAGATGGTGCAGCAACCCCTTATGTTTCAATCTGATGTTGGAGTACTTTACCCAAATGGGAAAAGAATAATTGGATGAATGTTCAACCTTCCAAGCATCTTGTTCTTATTAACAGATATACTCACCAAGGCCAATGGTATGAAGGCAATGCTTATGTTTCCCATAAACATCCCTATGCTCTTGCTGAATGTTGGAGAAGTTACTTTAATAATCGAATTCTTGATGTCTCCGAAGAATTATGGAAAGACTACCATTTCTTTGGCTGTACAGATAGAATTTCTGTTTTTGTTAACAAACCTTATACTTCTGCGGTTCAGCATTTACAATCGGTAGAACATGATGACCCAAGAATATTCCTCACAAGAGATCCTATTCACGAACCATTAATGTATTGTGGTTTCTGTAACCAATATTCAACCTATCATGAACATGAATGCAATGATGATCCCCCATGGGATCCCTTTCTAGGAGACCCTTATGTTGGTTACCCGTCTGATGCAGCTTCTACTTAGAAGCATATTGGTCCAGCTAGTTGATGTTACTATTTGCCGATGATACTTTCCTGATAATAATGATCCATTATTGACTATTCCAAGATTCAAGTTTTTTCGAAAAGACAAAAATTATTTTGCTGATACTTTTGGCACTACCAGCCATCCTACTTTCGGTCTCAAAAGTCGATTTGATTCCTTCCGGATATTGCGCTCCTATTGCCCCTCACGGGTCTTGATGTGAACAGAAAAATGTCATTATTTACTTTGTACTGTTTACTACTTTATTCACTTATATAAGGGGGGTTGTCCCTTATTGTAAAACTCAGAATCTTTTTCTAGGATTTCCCTTAGAACTCTCTCTAGGACCTCCTTAGATCAAGATATCTCACTACAAAGCTTGTAACTAGGAACCAGGACTAGCTTTCAAGCCTTGTACTATTTACCCAACCTGTTGATCACTGTAATCTTGTTGCTACTACTACTGTAAGTACTTTGATGTATATTCAATAAACAACTGCTGTTTTCAATACTTTGAATTATTTTGATATACAACTGCTTGGCTGGTTCTACCGCCTTACTTTCAATTATTATTTACTTTGAATTAATCCATATATCTGCTATTTGAATTAATCCATATATATATATATATATATATATATATATATATATATATATATATATATATATATATATAATAATTAAAAAAATTTATTTGCTTACCCCATAAAAAAGATTAAGAATACTCTCAAACAAAATTAGAAACACCCTCAGACTTGAACAAAGAACCCAGATAAATATTTCTCATTTTATTTCCTCCATCATACCTTCACCTCTGCTTCACCTTCCATTCTATTTTCGCCCTTCTCTTACTCTCGCCATAGCCTGCTAAATCCTCAATAAGCTAGAGCACTCATATTCATCTTCTTTCTTTTCTTCAAGACTCAAATGGAAAGTATGATGGACAACAACAAAAGGATGGGTATTTGATCGATGAGGATAACTACTAGTGTTACTAAATGATAAGTCATAAGTGCAGAAGTAGGAAAGTAAGAGTAAAATGAAATTGGTAAAGTGAAAGGTGCATAGGTGATAGGGAATCATTGTTGGGTGAAGTACTTCATGTGGAGTGGTGTCTTCACCCTTCACGTGTAGTTTTTTATTATTTAACAAATAGAATACTTAATTTTTTTTTTTTTTTTTGAGAATTGAATACTTTAGTTTTATATATAAGATTGAATTTAATAAATGGAATACTTTAATTTTATATATAAGATTGAATTTAAAAATGTTGGTGTATATAGGTATTTTTGGTAATTTGCAGTAAAGGCATGGGGCCGGGTGGGATATTTGAATTGGGGAAAGTAAAGGCATCCAGGGCAGAGGCAGTAACTTACCAATAAAAGACAAAATTAAATTATGGGGTGTGTGCTAATAGTTAGTAAAAAAAAAAAAACAACTAATAAACAATAATTAATAATTTAATTAACCAATACATTATAAAAGACAAACAAATTAAATTATGTTAGGCTAAACAACAATTAATAATTTTATAATTAATGAAAAAACAATATAACAAATTATAGTTTATAAAAGGCAAACAAATTAATGAAACAATAACAATAATTAAGAATTTTATTAATATTTCAAACAAACTTTTTAAAAAACACCTTGAGAAAAATTCCTGGAGCCGCCACTGAATGGAATCCAAGCTCTTCTTAGTTAAAAGAGAGTCCTCAATCTTGGGCTCAAGCCCAAACAAGTGATTAGGATGAGTTTGGACAGCATAAGGTTTTCCCATTGTGCAGCCCAATAAACCAACAAAAAAGAAAAATGGCATCAACAATATTTTAAAGTGACCACACTCTTATAACTCAATAGACACTTCATAATGCCTGCAGTTGAAATGTCTAGAATTCAAATTTCTCATCTTCCATTTTAATTATCAATAGTATTTTAAGGTAACATGGTGAAACAACAATTAATTTGTAGTTTGTTTCGCAGTCATAATTTATATTAAACAATTTGCATTGGGAAGGTAAAATTCTTTGATATAATACTTTCTTATAATCAATATTTTTCTTTAAGAAACTCCAAGCTGAATTTTACCAAATTCGGGAACATCTACAAATGGGCAATTTGGATAAATGAGGATTTATTAGTTCAAGAATAATGCTATTGGCACAAAACTACTTTATAACATTTTTACAAAATGTTAATGTGGTCAACCTTTTATTAGTTTTCGTCTAAACCTAACATTAATATCACTTTTTCATTTACTAATAATCACTCATTACATCAACAGTTTGTAAAAAATTTTGTAAAATAATTTATATCTCTAACATTATTCTTAATTCAATTCATCAATCTGGCTCTCCTAAAAGAGCTTATTGAAATACCAATTACACATAGGCACATACAAAGCTTATATTACTATACCTAACTTTCCCTCAAAAAAAACGAAAGGTAGCTTACCTTACCTCGCTAGGATAAATTTCATTATTATCCCAAAATATCAATTCTTGGAAAGTAAAAAAAAAAAAAAAAACTCTCATCTTAGGGCTTTGTATTGCGGATTTTTTCTTTCTTTTTGTCTCATGATTATCAAATGTAGTAGCTAAGAAATTTTCCTTCAAGTGGAAAATATTTGCCATGTCCCAATCCCAAATATAGGCCAACTTTCTGAAAAGTAGAAGTGTTCATCTCAAATTCAATAACTGCCCTGTATCGAATTCAATCAACCCTAATCAAATTGTGTAAGGATATATCTTGACTTTTGTAAAAAGCAAACAATTTAGCTGTTTGACTTTATACGTACCTATGTTCCAAACCAAAAAAAAACAAAAAAAACAAAACAAAACAATATACTACTATATCTACAAATATATTGCTATATTTCAATAAGATTTTAATAATTCTTGGCATTTCTTTGGTACTTTTAACAAAGACATCTTTGTTCAAATCCCTTCTCCCCTGTTGTAACTATCGAATTATTAAAAAATAAAGAATTAATTAATTAAAAAAAAAAACTATATCTCTATAGGATTCTATCTCAAAATTGTTGCATTGTTAAGCTTTTTAGATAAGTTGCAACTAACATTTTAGATACTAAGAGTCTTGTAAGATGTAACTCAATTGGTTGACACTTTTTAGTGTTTCCAACAAAGACATCATGGTCCAAAGTATTTTTCCCTAGTTATAACTATCAAATCATTAAAAAAAAATTATAAAAGTAAAATAACCTTAACATTTTTGGACAGTCTCAAAATTGGGCTGGCTGACCCTTGCTCAGTCCAATATCATACTATCATTTGACTTGCAATTTTGGGCCTCCAATACTATTCACCAGAGTTCAGGCCATGCCAAAATTTAGGTCCATTTTTATCCAAAAATTCACTATCGTCAGCATCTTAGCTATTTGCATTTAAACAATGGGCTTCAAATCATTGTTGTTTGACTAATATATGAACCACCCATCTACCAAAAAACACACGATATAACAGACCCAATTATCTATTTATCTTCACCTAAACAAGGGCAATTATACATGTTAACATCCCTAAAAGAGGCTTACGACTTACCTTACAGGGTTGAATTTGGATATCCCAAAATGTTACTAGTAGGAAAGTAAACAAACCTTTTAAATTAGGTTATTACGTTACGGAACAGTATGCTCTTATAGTCCAACAATTGCTGACAGATTTTGTTTCCTTGAAAGTATGGGGGTTGTTGTTGTTGTTATGGTACGTTGTTAAGGAGAAAATACTCAAAACATACTTAATTACCAGTTACCGCTCTGTTTAGATTAAGACTTTAGAGCCCAAGCCACGCTGATTTAAGAGTGCCACAACTTGTTACTTTATCTAAGACTAAGAAGTAGTTAAACAACTTAATTTGTTTGATTTTTATCAAGTCGCTTTACTCTTCACGCAAACGGCTTTCTTGCCGGCTTTTTTTTTTTTTTTGACAGTTATCCCATAGTAGGATAAACACAAGTACTACACATATATCCTATATCTCACATTTTTTGTTCTATTTTATACTTTTTTTTTCTTTTTTTTTGAGAAAGTGTTCTATTTTATACTTAATCAACCACAACTTGTCATCTGTTTGACTTTTTTTTTTTTTTAATTTGGTTATATTATAAGGAAAGTCAAATAAATACATGACAAATTGTGATTAATAAAGTATAAATTGAAACATAAAAAATGAGATAGAGAATTTGTATTCTCCTGTATGGGTTTCAAACTCTCAAAATGAGAAGGGGGAGTAAAATACTATATAAATAGACATGTTTAAAAAAAAAAGAAAAAAAAAAAAAGAGCAAATTGTGGGAAGAGAAGCTGTCATTTCAATCTTAGATTTGAAGCGCCACAAGAGATGTGTCTTTCACCCAAAGTGACTTGTTGCAAAATCGAGTTTAAAAATCAATCTCTCCAAATATATATATATATATATATATATATATAGATATATATATATATATATATCTATATATATATATATATATATATATATATATATATATATATGGGGAAGTAAAACTGTCTACCAATCACTTCTTTAAAACCTCATAATTAGAATTTTGTAAATTGGGTACCACTTTAGCATGAACATGATATTTAACTCCAACTTCGGAGTTTCAACTCCTTGGTGGATGTTGTTACTTCACAGGCACATGTTTGTTTATGTAGAGAATAATCGGTATTTGGGTAAGGTTCTAACTCTTGGTTTTGATATACCATATATGTGTCTATTCCCAAGGAATGCAAGCTTCTCTATAAGCGTGTATATATTCACAAAACTGAGTCTATGATCACCACCAACCGTTTAAAATTGAACTTTGAACTTTTAAAATCGTATCGATTAAAAACTTTCACATCTTGTTAATTAGGTTATGAAACCCCTTCTCTTTTTAACCATTTTCTTCTTTGGTAAACACCTTGCAGGGGTAAGTAACCTTTTGACAACATCTTCTAATGATGACATGCATCTGATTTTGAACGGCCATTTAACTAATCTCATGGAAAACACATCCAAGAGTTTGCGTCCTAGCCTTTTTAACTAATCAACTTTGATAAAATACCTTCACAGTGCTTTTAAGTAAATTTTTTTGACCAAACTCTTCTAGCAATCACATCGACCCTTGGACAAAATATGTTGGAAATGTTAGATTATAATCACCAAATCTTCTAGTAATTCTCATTATAATTATGTTAATTTAACTAGAACAATCTATTTCAGGCAAATTCTATGAAGTGTGGAAATGGAAATGGTGTTTACCTGCCCAAGCTACCCTATTCAAGGAAATCATGGTTAATTAAAAAGCATGAAGAGGCAGATTTGTTTAAGGTTATGTAAACAATTCTAATTATTACTTTTGTAAATTTTTTAATGGGTTTGTTAAGAGAGAAATATATATTAATGTAGAAATAATATAAGTGACTTGTGAATGTAGATAATGAGGTAAGGTTAGGAGGAAAAGCTTTGCAAAGCTCTACTATCCCTTTAACCCCCATATTGACTAGTGAAACCCCTATGATGTCACAATGGAGATATAACTATGATATCTAACCAACAAAGACCTTTGTGGGCAGAGGTGAAAGAAACTTGGTATTCATCGATGATCGAACCACTAGAAATAGCTGCTCCTCCGATCCCTTGCAAATCATGCCAAGTATATCAAAGTCAGCTACTCTTAATTACTCTTTAAGCAATATGGACTATGGAGACGTTACAAAATAGGATTGTAATGGGGCCAACTCGTTTGCTATTTGATTGCTTGAAGCAAGATTCTATTAGATTCTCTTTATTCTCAATATTTGGTATTATTAATAATTATAATAATTAAAAAAAACTAAACTATCATTTTTGTCCTTAAACTTTACTTTAAAAATTTGTTTCTCATCCTTAAATTTTGTAAAGAAATTTTTTTAAAAGTTTTAGAGCAAAAATAGGAATGAAAAAAGAATTGTTTTTCAATATATATATATATATATATATATATATATATTAGATAGTTTTAACTTATGACGTCCGCTTCTGATAATAGTTTTTTATCATCTGACCAAGATACTGATTAATTTTTAGTTTTCAAATCTCTTATTCAATAATTAGAGATTTTACCAGCTGAAAAGATAATTTAGAAATAATTTATTTTAGGATAGAGTTTAGGAATGAAAAAATATTATATTTTTTTAAGTTTAAGGATAAAAAGTAAAAAAAAAAAAATCAATAATTTAGAAATGAAACACTAACTTTTTAAAGTTTAGAAATAAAAATAATATAAGTTACAACTCAATTAATTTAACTCTTAAACAAGGCTCCGCAAATGAAATTCTTATTAGCTCAAACACATACTTCATATGGTAATCAATTGTCTGTTTCTTTTTTGATAATATGATGCTGACTGAACGCATGCCCTTAATTATATATGAACTCCAAACTAAAAGCGCAACCTCAAACTCAACTCTCCATCCTAATCAAGTGGAAAATTAAGTTTAATATGATTGTTTAATAACGTTTCAAGCAAGACGCAACTAGAATTTTTTTTAGCTTAATTAAGGAAAAGATCAACTTGAGCTTAAATATAATTGATCGAATCTTCATTTGGTAGATAAGATTTTTCTTCCTTACTAAACATGAAGAAAGTAACACTATTATTGAGAGGGGCAATTGTGACAATATGTGAAGGAAAATTGAGAAAGTGAAATTCAACACACGAAACTAGAAAGAAAAAGATCGATGACGACCTTGGAAGAGATCCTCATTGACTGTCTTTCCCAAGGACATATTTGAGTGTGGTCTCCACTCTCCTAGCTTCTGGACTGTCAATTCCAATTTCTTAGACTTTTTTTAAATATTTGGCTGTTTACCGACAATCTTTTTCCAAATCCATATGATGATGATAATGTTCTCTATATGTTATTGCTATTATAATAATTTTTTTTCCTAGCTACTACCATTATTATTATTATACTTTCCTCAAACTTAACACATGCAACATGTTAGGGGGACAGTCATTGCAAATTGCAATTAGTTAAAAAAAAAAATTGTGATTGTTGATTAATAGGGTTAAAATGCATAATTATTTAAATTATGCTTCATAAAGTATGAATTTCAACTCTCAATCTCACTATTATACCTACATTGTTTTTGCTAAGATAGCATTGACATTACTCATTATTATTATTTTCAATCTTTTCAATATGTGAGGAAACAAAAGAATAAAAAAAACCAGTTTGTTTTAAATTATTCCATGTTTCATTGTAGACAAGTTGGAATCAATTTATATCTAAATTAGGTTTGTTTTGCTATAAAAATTTTTATTGAAAATATTTTCAGCAATTTATCTTTAAAAACTTCATAAAATATTTTGAAAAAATACACAATAGCACTCCTCCCTACTTGGTGGCTCAGCTACTAGAGCTAGTGGTCCAAGTGCAAGTCCAGTGGCTGGAGCTGCTAAAGCTAGCGATTCGGTCACCGGACAAGCAACTTCAATGGCTAAGCCGTCGTTTTTGGCAATTTGTACTTGAAAAATTTTACATGTCATACAATGAATCTAAAAATATTTTACATAAAATGTTTTCATTGAAAATATTTTACAATGAAACAAACGAAGCTTAGATAATTTCACACACAAACTTTCTCTCAATCTTTTTTTGAATGGCAAAGTTTCTCTCAATTATAACTATTTATCTTCAGAAATCTCAACCTAACTAACTGATTTTTCTATAACTTGACTTTATCTATATATATATTTTTTAATTTTACTTTATATAAAACCTCACAAAGGTAGGATTTTTTGGAGCCACCCCTGTTGAGTAAACCTGGATGCACAAGCCATCCACACATACCTGTGCTTCAATTGAGTCCAGATCAATCTCCAACTAGGGGTCAAATTTGAGATATTTGAATTTACAACTCATCGCCTTTTGACCACTCCTATATTAATTGATACATAATTGCTGCAAATATAAAAAGGAATGAGAAAATTAATGACCAAAATAACTTGGAAAGTTGCCAATTTTGAATTCAATCCTCGGGACCAAAAATATTAATTAGGTTATATGAATAAATAAAAAAATCAGTTTCTGAATTATTATATTTCCATATCTCAGTAGTATAGAAGGTCCATTGTTTAAGCTTTGTTTTGGAAATTTGGAATCCTTGTTCCCTACATATGGAAGATAAGGTCTTTTTCAAACTGTATACTAGATCTGTCGTACAAAAACATGCAATTACTATATTATCAGCATGCAGCATGCAACATGCAACCAACGATTATGGTTACAACTTACAAGTCACAACATACATGAAGCAGTGACAACATCCATGATATAGTAAAGGATCTCTCTCTCTCTCTCTCTCTCTCTCTCTCTCTCTCTCATCAAGTTATAAATTCTTAAGGAGTTGAATGATAACAAGCTTTTCATTTTGAATGATTCCTTGAGAATCGAGATTGATGGGGTCCTAATTATTATAAGGTTTGTTTGGTGAGAAGGAGATGAACTGTGAAATGTCGACACTCAAGATTAGTTGAGGTTGCTTTATCTGAAACAAGTTTTTTTTTTTTTTTTTTTTTAAATATATACATATACATCAATAAAAAACGGATAATACTTCCAAAGTTTCTGGTAGATCAATGATGCGATGATGTATAGAAATTGAAATATATTGCAGCTATTGAGGCGGCTGTTTAGACCATTCAGTGTAATGGGATTTCGATTTCACGTAGCAAATCTTTTCAGAAATATATATATATATATATATATATATATATATATATCAGAATTGTTTGAAGCTATAGTCTACTTGATTTGTGGACCTTGTTCGTCTGACTGGTTGATGATTAGTATCTTGTTTATTTTTAGTAAGATTTTTTCTTGATTATTAATTAGTATTATTAATTTAACTATTATTGCATTCAAATTTGGTTATGTTATTGGTCAGGACGTACGCAAGCAACATCATTAAGACTACCTAATGAGATTGAATAAAAGATGGCCCTAGACTGGACCTCATGGTTTCAAACTTTCAATTGCAGAAATATTAGAACTTTGTTCCTGGTTTTTAATTAAAGAATTTTGGTACGACCTTAAAGAAATAGGCCCTATTTGGTAGGGGTTTTTTTCACGAATACTTCAGGTTTTTTATTTTTTTTTATTTTTTTATATTAAAAAATCTAGCAATATATTATTTTATAATGAACCATATCTTTCCACGAAATTTATAAAAACGACTTGTGTTTTATAGGTTACTTGTGAGAAACAGTCTTCTCATATATTTTTTAAAAGTCTATAGTTTATTTCCAAATTGATCCTCACTCCAATCTCACTGAAGAACATGTGAGGAGGTATATAGTTCTGGCAAAATTGAATCTGGACTCGTTAACCTGTCCGAACTTGAAGGAAAAATATGGGTAGGGGTAAGACATTTTTTGATCCATGAAAGAATGGATCAATCCGAACCATTGTAAGTTCGGGTTGAGTCGGGTTAATCCGTAGGTCACACAAATTGTCCATTTTTTAATGTATGAATTTTTTTTTTTCTCAAAGTAGCTCCAATCTCTACACCTATGACCTAACACATGAGTAACTTTTCTCCCCTAATCTTTTCTTTCGTTTTTGCTCACTTTAATATTTAAGATAAAATTCTTATTTGGTATCAATATTGCCAAAGAATGTTGTATATATAAATATATACATAGATAGGTTGTAATAATGATATAAGGTTGGAGAGTATTCATTTTTAAAATGAATAAAGTGAAAATTCAAATTCTGAAATTTTCTTTGTGAAAATTCAAGTTCCAGGAATTTTGATTAGTCGAGACTTCTGTTCGATCGATCAAAATGTTAAAGGGAATAATTCTAGAGTTTCTACAAGATTCAATCGATATTCGATTCTTGGTCAATCGATCGAAAAAGAGCATTCGATAGATCGAAAGTAACTCTCGATTGATCGAAAATAGCTGAACGGAATTTTCTGTAGAATCTTCAAATGACTGTTCTAATAAAATTCTTATTTGGTATCAATAATGCCAAAGAATGTTGTATATATAAGTACACACATGGATATGTTGTAATAATGATATAAGGTTGAAGAGTATTCATTTTTAAAATGAATAAAGTGAAAATTCAAATTCTGGAATTTTCTTTGTGAAAATTCAAGTTCCAGGAATTTCGATTAGTCGAGACTTCTGTTCGATCGATCAAAATGTTGAAGGGAATAATTCTAGAGTTTCTACAAGATTCAATTGATATTCGATTCTTGGTCGATCGATCAAAAAAGAGCATTCGATAGATCGAAAGTAACTCTCGATTGATCGAAAATAGCCAAACGGAATTTTCTGTAGAATCTTCAAATGACTGTTCTGATAAAATTCTTATTTGGTATCAATATTGCCAAAGAATGTTGTATATATAAGTACACACATGGATATGTTGTAATAATGATATAAGGTTGAAGAGTATTCATTTTTAAAATGAATAAAGTGAAAATTCAAATTCTGGAATTTTCTTTGTGAAAATTCAAGTTCTAGGAATTTCGATCAGTCGAGACTTCTGTTTGATCGTTCGAAATGTTGAAGGGAATAATTCTAGAGTTTCTGCAAGATTCAATCGGTATTCGATTCTTGGTTTGTCAATCAAAAAAGAGCATTCGATAGATCGAAATTAACTCTCGATTGATCGAAAATCGCAGAACGGAATTTTCTGTAGAATCTTCAAGTGACTGTTCTGAAAGTTTGAGAACGTTTCAAGCCTTGTGAACGGTTTTATGAAATATTTAAACTCTCCATACGTACCTTTTGAAGGGTTATAACCCTATGGGTATAAATAGAAGTTAATGTTCACTTAAACCCAAGAAATTTTGCGGGTATTCTCCAAAATTGTTATTTGTAGGACTCAATTAACTTGGTTGATCCTGGAGACAAATTTGTAGAAATCCTTTAACAACTTATGTATGGGGACAAATATTGTCTAAGGATAACATTCAATTGTGCCTTCAAGTCAATCACTAATTTCTATATTCTTGATATGTTCATTCGTTCTCTCATTGTTACTCCTTAATTTGGTAAAATTCCCAACAAAGAATATAGAATTTTGCACCTGAAGTTGGTTCCATTGATTTGAAAGTAATATTTAATCTATTTGTAATTAAAATATAGTTATAAAATTATATCGTTTACCATGCCTTCCAATTATAACATTGGAGAGAAGACATAACATTATAATAATCAATCTAATTTATGAAAAATAAAACCTTGTTCTTCCAGCTAATGAACGAATTGAAAAGATTCTTTCAACTACGTGTAATTTATAATTATTGTAGACTTGCTTGGCGAATGGAGAAGTAGTACAAATATAATAAATTAACAGATAAAGAAGAGGCTAATTTATGAAAAGAAATATTAGAAAACATTTTCCGGTTTAGAGGGTTCAAAATCTTTCTTTCTAATAACACAAAACATAAATGTATAATATAAACCGATACTAAGAAATTGGACACCAAGAAGTTGTGGCTACTAGCAATACCAACTCTGGGCCATAGGTGAAGGATGTGTCTTGATTTTGTTATGACCTATGAGCATTGAGTACCAATTAAAGGAATACGACAGTCTATTAATTGACATTTACATCAAATGGTGGTATATTAATATTATAACACATGGAACTTTTCTTTTTTTCTTTCTTTTTTCTTTTACTTATTTATATTCAAAGGAAGAATAACTTATTCTTTGACCCCTAACTCCCAACCCCACGTTTTCTCCAACATTTGTGAAAATTTTCCCAAACGCCAATTGCTTAATTAGAAGCGTCCAACATAATAACACATCTAGTTAACCAACAAGAGAATTTAAGTTGTGGACTTATTAGTCTTAACGTATACTTAAAGATTTTCAATTCAATTCATTAATCATTATACTATCGATTCAGGAAATTTTTAAATGATGTAACTCGTAAGTTGAATAATTTAGTCAAAAATTAAGAGATAACTTCTTTATAAAAAAAATACATTTAATTTTTTTTTTTTCTTTTTAAGAATGGATAATATATACATGTAGTTAACATGGATAATTGGATATAAGGTGAAGAAAGCGTCCGACATGATAATAACCCATAATTATAATCATATAAAAAATAGTCGTTAAAACTTAGAAATGTGTTAGGACGAGGTGGGTCCCACACCCGAAAGACTGAATAGTTTAGCGTGTCTAATATGCTTATCACAAACATCAATATAAGAAGCTTTCTTCTCTATTGCTCCAAGGAAATAGAGCTCTTTGACCCTCTAAAACCCTGCCACGTGGAAACGACCTTTAGTTATTGGTGTGAGTTCGTTGCTGATGTGTCCCCTCTCCTGTCTCTTTAACGTAAATTACACAGTAAGTTGTCAATGGCTACAATCTATCTGTATAAGCCCTCCTTAATTTGCCTTATTCAACAAGTGAAGGTTATATTATAGTTGACAATTTGGAAGTAATAAATACCATTTGTTATTACCAATTTACCCCTTTCTTATTTTGTACAAGGTGATTTTTTTTATTTCCATTAATATCTAATTATTTGTCAGCTCAATTAGTAAAATTTATTGTCATCAAATAAGAAATTTAAAGATTCGAACCTTACATTTACTAAAAATTAATAAATGTCTTAACCAAGTAATAATAAGCAATTTTCACGGATTAGATGTCATGGTTGAAACTTTGCCGCATATCTATCAAAAACAAAATTATGGTTGAAATTTTGTAGCATATCTATCAATAACAAAATTATCCATATCTACTCATGTTGGGATGTACAAAAGCTTGAGTACGTTGACCGCTTGCATGGCACTGGAAATCATAGAGCTGAATCGGGTTAGGTAAAAATAATAGAGGCCAACCAGCATGGGTGAAAATAAAAAAGAGAGGCTGACGAAAATTGATACTGAAACTGCCATTTCTTCCTTGTTTTTTATAATCTTTATTTCAAAATAATAATAGAGAATTAGTCATGCCCTGGTCAAATACCTTTTTTTTAAGGAACGATAGCACACAGTATGCACAAAAATATACCCTGCCCAAATATACTAGAACGTGACTTTAAGTCTTGTTTTCAAAAAACCCTTTTAGTAAATGAGGCATGAGACGTGTTGTAGTTCACTGAGATGAATGACTTCCATGATTAAACTGATGTGAAATAAGACTATTTGATTTTACCGTTGGCTTCTTGTTCCTGTCCTTTACTGTATGCGGTGGGGGGTTGGAATATATGGAATTATTAAAGATTTTTTAAATCTCTAAGATGGCTGATGAGAGAAGAAAGTTGGTAATTTTAATTAAAGTTCTTAATTAATGTACAGGGAAATAATGATGATAATATGATTGCATTATTAATTTATAGAATAGTCATTGAAGATTATAGCAACCTAGCTATATGCACATATGATCAAATCAACCTACAGAAATTTGGAATAGCTTGGTCCTTGGCTAAATGGCCAATTAAGAAGGTTGGTTAAGGATTACGAACACTTCAAATTGGCCAAAAATTTGCATGAAGAACAGTCAAAAGTTGAATGCTTGGACAGTTCGACTTTGCCTTTAACACGTACAGTCCAAGTTCAACCCAGGCTATAGCTTTAGCTACCCAATTAATCAAAAGTATCCTCTTCATTTTCTTTGAAATGGATTAGAGACCATTCATTTAATTAGTTCAAATTTTATTTCTTGAGTCTGACGTAATAGAGAGTAGTATCGTGTCATTTAAAATTTTAACTAATATGATATATATTAGATATTTGGATAGAATTCTGAACTTTTTATGTTACATTAGAATTATAAAATTGCTTTATTTCAAATGAAAGAGGATGCTAGATCATTGATAGACTCATAATTCAATAAGGAGATCTATTAGTTAGTTTACCAAAATGCTTAGCATTTCCCAAATCTCCACTCTCGAAAGGTAATAAGTTCATAATACACTTCCTGCCATTAAAGCCGTTACAGTGTTTACATGTTCTCCTTTTAAAAAATAAAAGCCATATTTCATACATTTTAGTAAAAAAAAATTTTTTTTTTTTTTTGAAAAATACCTAGATAAGAACATATAACTGTCCAAAATAATGGGCCCCAAATTACTTTCAATTATAATGGTGAAAAAGATTAGTAAACTCTCCAACGCGTCTCAAAGTTGTAGTATTCCAAAAGGCATGACCATGAGAATTAAATAAGGACAAAACTTGGAACTTGTTAGTTATATACTTATATTAGATAAATTACATGTCAAAATGTCATCTCATGGAAAAGAATGCTTCTACTTTACACTATGACTAAACTATGTTATTTCCAAACATCCCATACACACTATATAACTAGGACTTCCTTGTTATATTTCCAACATTACTGATCCAACACCTTTATGCCCCAGCTGCTCACAAAACTCCAAGGTCTGTTTCTTATGCTCTTTTTTTTTTTTGTTATCCCAATTCCCAAGACAACCTAAGGACAAAATTACTCATTGGGATTAATCCAATGACTCATAGAAAAAGCATTTAATGGAAATTAATTCTTCGTACTCAAAATATTTTTGTCTTATTTCTCTGCAGAAATGATGGGGAGATCACCAAGCAGTGATGAGAATGGCTTAAAAAAGGGGCCATGGACACCAGAGGAGGATCAAAAGCTGGTAGATTACATTCAGAAACATGGGCATGGGAGTTGGAGAGCACTTCCAAGGCTTGCAGGATTGAACAGATGTGGAAAGAGTTGCCGGCTTAGGTGGACTAATTATCTGAGGCCTGATATCAAGAGGGGCAAGTTTTCTGAGGAAGAAGAACAAATAATCATCAACCTACATGCAGTACTTGGAAACAAGTAATCCTTCTAAAACTTATCATATCTTCATGAAGTACTCGGAAATAAGAATCCTGCTAAAACTTTTCATTGAATTTTTTTGTAAAATACTTTCCTTGTCATGGATAATATGGTAGCTGCTCGCCTACTCCATTAGTTAATACTAATTATTTATATATATATATATATATATATATATATATATATATATATATATATTTTATGAACTGAAAATTTTACATGGTATTTCTATTACTTCACTCGCACAGTTTTCCAAAAATAGTAAGCTTCATTGAGTTAAAGAAAAGGAACCCTTTAGACTAAATAATATTGAATGACATTTCAAAGTGATCATAAATTCTTTGTGGTTCATTGTAGGTGGTCGGCCATAGCTACCAATCTTCCAGGGCGGACTGATAATGAAATTAAGAACTTTTGGAACACCCATTTGAAGAAAAAGCTTCTTCAAATGGGTATAGACCCAGTCACCCACAGGCCAAGAACTGACCTCAATATTCTTTCCAATCTGCCACAATTGCTTGCTGCTGCTAATTTTGCCAATTTAACAAACCCTTGGGACAATGTTCTTAGGCTGCAATCAGATGCCACACAACTTGCAAAGATTCAAGTGCTGAATAACATAATCCAAGTCCTAAGTGCTAGTCCTTCAAATATAGAAGCAATCAATCATTTGGTGTCGTCATCCATTCCGGAACATCAACTATATGAGTACTTGCAAATGAACTCAAAGCTTGAAGGACTTGTCAATGGCTCAGCTGGTTTTCCTACACAAAGCCTTACTCAAATGCAGGTCAATCTTCCAAACTTTGAGATTCCCCAGCTAGCACAACCCAGTGATACTCAGCCTATAAATGGCTTGAAAATTTGTAATGGCAATAACAGTGATTGTCACCAACTTGGTACCTCATATTTCATCCCACCTTCAAATGCACTTCCTAACTTAGTTTCACCCTCGCCTGAGTGTTCCATTGTCAGTCAAATCGAAAACAAGATTAACCCAAATGATATATCTAATCCTTCATCCACTTCTACCACCTTTGAACCTTTGGGAGATATGATGGATGATGAAGCAAGTGATTCTTACTGGAAAGATTTTATTGAGTAAGTGTTTCCCTTCAGTTATCAAAATGCCTAGATTTCATGTTTTACTTACAATTTACATGTCTGGTGGATACATGATAATCAACTTAGTGTTGCTTCTCTTTATAGAATTTTTTTGGCAAAAGAATAACTGTTTTATTTTTTATATATTTATTTTTTTCCCTTTTAACTGTTCACTTGTTTAGTCAAATTTCTTATTTATGAATATCTTTTACTGCAGGCAAGCATCTTCGCAGCCATGGCCAATCTCATAGAAGGACGCACTTTCCCTTTATATTACAAGAGTTAGATTCATTTGTAAACCAAATATATACATGTCGTTCATTATATATATGAGCTGGATTTGCTAGACTTTTGCTATACCATATATATAACATCCCATTGTATGAAAGGTACAATATCATTCATGTAATCATTTTCTTACACGTTTTTGTTGTATATTAGATCCTTTGATTAATTGCAGAAATATAAACTCAGTGTGATCTCTATATTATCTTCTTTCTTTTCTTTTTTCCTTTTTTTCTTTTCTTTTTTTCTGCTCTTAATTATATATAGAACATCATGAATCACAATAAACCTGTGCACGGTACATCAAGATATAAAATGGTCAAAATGGTTTTGAAAAAATCATGATGAACGATTGGTACTTTTATTTGTAAACTTCCATACTCCTTCAATGATTGAAAATGCAAACTTCACTTGGGCCCAGTGAACTAATTAATGTCATCTTTCCGTGAACACCAAGTGAATTCTCATTTTCAATGAAACAAGACACACACAGACAGACAGACAGACAGAGAGAGACCTGGCTCAAACATAATCAAACAGTGGGTGAATTTAAAACAGGTTAGTTGTAGAGAGCTTGGGACACGAAATAGATTCGGGAAAATGACACATCTTCTCGAAGTAGAAGGGGGAGTCTGACCTTTTGTTAAGGAAAAACTCATGCAAAACATGATCTCTAATTAGTGTAGACAGTCACAAACCCTAAGACAAACATGCCCAGATCGAGCTCCATTATCTGTAATGTGTTGGCTTTGTCTCTCTCTCTGATGAAAGTAGCTAATAGCCACACAATATTAGGATAAAAATATAAGAAAAAGTAAAATTAAAATAATGACTATGCTTTAACTAATTGATAGTTATATCTGTCCTTTGGTGAAAAGTCAAGACTTTTTGTTGCCTATTAGGTGAGGATATTTCCTTTTGATTTAAGCCATTGATGCAACACTCAAGCAAGCAATTCACAAAGATAACAACTACCCCCTCCCCTTCTCCCTATTTTATAGTAAGCTTATTATTTTGGTCCATAGATTGCACGTTGCAAGTTAATTTACTCATATGAACTATTCTTTTTATATGGGCCTCTTGATTTTGAGACTGTTGTCCTTTATTTTTATTTTTCCAGTTTTTCCAGAAATCAAGTATGGTGTCTCGAGAGAGGCGAAACATCTTTAAAAAAAAAAAAAAAAAAACAAAACAAAGGTTGTAAGTTGTAACAACGTAATATGAGCTTATGAGAAATCCCATTAGCACAAGCTAATCTTTTCTAAGAAGGGACTTCATGATAGTAGTAGGTACCCCTCATTGACCTTTAAATAACAACTAGCCCACCTACCTTGCCAAATGCTCGTTGATTCCATCCTATCTAAGATTTGATGTCATGGACTCATGGCTTCTCTCTCTCTCTCTCTCTCTCTCTCTCTATATATATATATATATATATATATATAAAGTATGCTTCTGTGTGATTCATCAAAGAGTAAAAAAGTTTCTAATTTTAACACAATAGCACATCACAATGTCTTTTTTTTTTTTTTTTTGAGAAACATTACAATTTTAAATTTTTTTTTAGAATACTAAATATTTTTAACATACACACAAAAAGAGAATAAGGTTTTTAAAAAAAAACTTTCAATGATGTATATCTAAAAAAGTTTATCATAATTTTAATTAATAACACTGAAAATGTAGGTGAAACAATTTAATGCTTATTACTAAAATTTATTCAAGAACACAAGTTTCCTTTCAAAGACTAGATTAAGGACCCTCCAATTTTGACATTGGTTTTCTTTTATACTCATTCTATGGAAGAGTTTAATTGATGTACGTGGGAGATTTCTCCTTGCTTTTTGCATGGAAGTGCTCTTGAAATGTGCTTCTTGTCTTTATGTATGACAAAGGACAATGCTAGCTAGTAATGCACCACTTCGTTCTTCTTAGTGTACGTGTCTCCATGTAGGGCTAGCTAGGATGGCCCAAGGACATCATGGGTTTGACAGAACCATAATACCCTAAGCCCAGCCCTTGTGACAGTACAATCGACAACTAATTTTTTAAGTATATGTCCACAAAATAATGTTTTAAATGACTGTTCACTAATAGCCCAGATAGATACTTTTTTTTTTTTTTTTTGAGATTGTCTCTGGTTTTTGGTTATAACAAAAAGGTTAGACAATGATAAAAGTTAACCCCTATAGAGTTCCTATGTATTACAGCAAGTTTCGAGCATAGCTCTCTTACCAGTAGGACCTAAAAATATGGGACCATTTTGAACGGTCATAACCCCAATTATCTAAGAGATACGACTTAGATTTCTGAACTCGGTCAACCAATCATAAATGACAATACCCACACACAAAATTCTAGCAACTCGTATGGTTTTTATTTTATTTTACATAATTTAAAAACAATAAATAAAAAACAAAACAAAACAAAAAATGACGTTATCAAGTCGTAAAAACTATACGTATAATGGTCATGAAGTCCATGCAGGAATGTATTACATGTGAAATTTTTTTCGACCAAGATAAAAAGTCAGATTTAATTGGCTGGGGATAGAAGGACAGGAGTACAGGACCAAGTGTTGCGAGGAGGACTATAACATGAATAAACCTTTTAGACCTATAAAATAGAAATTTTGTCAAGACTAAGAGTCTTGTAAGTTATAACTCAACTTAAATTTTTTGATATTTTCAATAGAGACATCCATAGTGCAGGTTTTCTTTTACTTAATTATCAAAAAAAAAAATAAATAAACCTCATGTTTTTTGGCTTTGTCCCCTATAACAATATCCAGAATTTTGATGCCTCTTTGTGCACTCTTTCAGTCTCCAATTGGTCAAATAGCCAAAATTTTTTATTCTAATTAAATAATACTCCATCCGTCCCATTTAGTTTGTCTTCTATTTTATTTTGGGATGTTTCAAAATATTGTCCTATTTCTAATAATAAAAGTTATTAATTTAATTTACTAATGTTCCTATTATACCTTTATTTAATTTTCAAAACTACTCCAATTGAAAAGATAATCAACTTTATTTAAGAGTAGTTTTGAAAACTAATATATTTTTAAAAGTTAGACAAGACAATAAATGATGTTCCCTTAAAAATTTTAACATTCAAATAGAATAAACTAAATGGGACGGAGGAAGTACTTCTTTTCTTTTTCTTTTTTCTTTTTTTGAAAAATTGATAGTTGAGGGTACAGCCTTATAGGGGAATTTGAAGTTTAAGCCTGAGTTAAATGATACTTAGTTTGTAGAGAAAGCTGGAAATTCACATTCACATTCTGAGCATATCATAATTATAACCTCTTTGTGAGTGAAAATTGCATGCCTCAAGTTAATTCCTCAAAAAGAAAATGAACCACAAAAAAAAAAATCCTATTTTGCCAAACAATTTTGTGCACTCCAAAGTGATTTTAAAAACCCAAAATGGACAAAGAACTGGAAAATAAGACTGGTTATCAATTATCTGGTCCGAAGTAATGATGTCATAATTAATATAATTTAAAATATTTAAATAATTTTTATGTGAATTTTGAATTTTCATAAGTTATATTAATATATATATATATATACTGCCTTTTTTTTCTAATTAGTAGTTGTTGACAAAATAAAGTTTGCTATTTAAGCTTCATATTTTTATTTTTATAAATAATAGTTTAAAAACTAAAACGAAAACATAAACGACAGAATGAAAACAAAAACGAAAACGTAAATGACAAAATGATTAGACAAGTAAATTTCGTTCCCAATCATAATATCACACAAGTTTACTCTTCTTTTTTCCCCCCTAAATTTATCACCACACGTTATCACTTAACTTTAGATCAGATTCAAATTTCTTTTACTTTTCAGTCTTCTCTCCCCTATAGTCTTTTCAGTAAAGACAGTAAGACATCAATCTCTCTCTCTTAAGACATATTCTTTCTCAACATTTAGTAATTCCAATCAAAGTCCAATCGAAGGCTCAACTTTCCCATACATTTCATCCAACAAAAGTTTTCACTTTATTTTATTTTCACCCACATATTTGAGACTTCCCCGATCTCATATCAATTCAGATCTAAGAAGTTAGTAAAATTTGGTTCTGGTTTTTTTTTTTTTTTCCCCCTTCTTCTTCTTCAATTACAAGAACCAGTTTAACTGCACCAATTCTCGGTTTTGCTTAGTGAACCGCTGATTTCTGATTTTTCATGCTTTTTCTTTAATGTTCAATTTTTAATGATAACCGGCCCGGATCAATTTTTAGTGATTTCCGATTTTTCTTGCATTTTCTGTAAGCCAACCGATCCAATCCAATTTTTAAAACCATAGTCATTTCAAAATTTTGTAAAAAAAAAAAAATTAAAAAAAAAAACAAACAGGAGAGCCTAGCAATTGAAATTCTAGACAGTAACAATCAAGATGATGCTCAGTGCCATTGAGTAAGAACCAAATTAGGAGATTCTTAAACATAATCCATAAGACTAATAACATTTGGGAAGAAAAGAGATAGAGAAAAGTCACGGGCTCTGAGAGGCCTGCATTTGGAGTTGGACCTCCAAATCCAAGCCCCTCATTTCTCAAGGTGGATGTCAGATTCAAGCCCACAAAGATTTTACTAAACTATTAAAGTGGATTTTCTTTCTTCTTTCCTACATTTACTCTTTTTTTTTTCTTTTTTTCCTATTGAAGTCCTAGAACACTCTCCTTGGTCTAGAACCACTAGCGGAGCCAGAGGGGGGGGGGGGGGGGCGAGGGGGGGCCCTTGCCCCCCTTGACTCCTAATTTTATTTTGTATTAGTAGTCACATGAAAAAAAAAAAAAAAAAAAAAAAAAAAAAAAAACTTCTACTTGTTAAAACTTGAAAGTGACCAAATCACCTATTTCACTTTCTTTTTTTTATATCATTATTTACACTATTTTTATATTTAGGATACTTTTCACAGTATTTTATCTTTGAATGATGTTAGAGATATTACAAATTTTACTACTTATGTCTTACAAATTGGCATGTCACCAATCACAAAAAATAATTTCAAACATTTATTCATTATATTTTTTAAGTAACACTAATCATATTTTTACTCCATCAGTTTGTAAATTTTTTAGTAGCTATGAATTAGTTGTTTTTGTTTATTTATTTTAATAATATGAAATATATTCATATTTGCTTACAATTGTTTATTTATTTTGTTATTATTGTTGATTAATGTTTTTTTAGATAAATTTCACTTTTAATATCGTTTTTTAATTTTGCCCCCTCTAGAATAAAATCCTAGCTCCGCCACTGTCTAGAACCTAGATACTTCAATAGGTAACACCACCGAGATGATGCTAAGTGCCATTGCATATGCTTTTCAAGTATCCTACAATTAATCAAGTATGTCAGATTCAAACGTCTTATAAGTTATAAGGTTACAGGAATACTTTGTTACCATAACTCAAAATCTACAAAAACAACACAGAGTAGAACTACGAGAATACTTTGTTGCCTAGCGTCACCACATCGTTGCAAAGATCTACAATTTCTTGACTTTGAAATAGCAGAATCCTTATAAATTTGGTCATGAAGGTACATGCCACGCATTACTGAACAGGGAAGACCAAGCTATTCACCTTACTACATTGTATATCATAGGGATGCTTAAGACAATCAGGAGTGCCAAAAAAAACCCCCCAAAAAAGTATGAAGTCATATATCATGTTTAATGTTTGGGGTAGGGGATGAAAAAAGAAATGGATTACATGTCATCAAATCACAATGGAATCACAGAAACTCCATAGAACACCCAAAATCAGAAATCAAATATAAGATTGACAAAATGCTGAACTAACCTCCCATTTATTTTAACTGTAACATGCTACTAGAATGACAAAACCCTGATATCAGAACCTTATCTTTCCAATAACTTCAATATTTATTAGGGAAAAAAAAAAGGAAGTTACAAACTTACAATAATGTAATGCTAGTCCACACACGGTACAAAAAACAGAGTCTAGAGGTGAACAAAGGACAGTCACTAACAAAAACGTCCTTCACAATTATTTTATAATAGGTAAAGATGAAGCTTATACATTAGACTAGAACACAAGGGACCTCATCTATGCAGCAGCCTGTAAAGCATACCACAAAAAACAATGCCCTAAATAATAAATGAGATGGTAGCCAGCAAGCCAAATAGGAAACCAGTTACTCCAAAGAAAATGTATCAGAAATTTCACTGACATTTCCATCAAAATTTTACAAAATTAGCAAGCTTGGCAAAAACCATTGAACCTCCTAAACTTTAGCATTTCTTTCTAGACTTTTTCACATTGATTTCTATTTAAATGGAAACATGAGGAAGATAAAATATTGTTCCTTTTTTCTTTCCCAAAACAACAAAATCTTATTCTTTAGCCCATGACTACCCTCTCAAAAGACAGGGATGCACACGTTCCACACAGCTCCTCATATCTTATTCACAAGAACCAACATTGCCAATCACTCACACCACAATTGAACACAAACACCAAAACTTACCAGCATTTAGTCAAATACAAATTGACCCTAATGACTTATCGCAATGTACCATCTAACGTACGTTAATCTCAACTCGAAAACTTTGAAGATTCCTTCCAATACACTAACCTGGATGCAGCTATATTATCAGCCATACGAGCATCACATTACATTGGAAGACTTACCAAAAAAAAAACATCATTAGAAGTATCCTATCAACACATTAGCAGCAGGGACTGGGTAAGAAATCACAAATTTGGAAGTTCAATGATTAAATTACAAGGCAGATAAGCAGGGACTATATGAAATCACAGGTTTGGAAGCTAAGTGATCTGATTGTAAAGTTGATCTAATCTGCTTAAGGCATTGACAACTCCTTCCTCTTGCTAGGTGACTAGATTAGGAGTTTTTATTTCAATCTTCTTAATGAATTGACAAATACTTTTGTCTTCTTTCTTCACCTAATCCCTTGACCACAAAGAAATTGGAAGAAGAATGCAACAGAGTAGAATGGAAATAAGGTAAAGTGTATGGAAAATGAGAGAGACAGAAGCAGAGTAGATGCATAATTTTAGTTCTGCCCTTAAAGCTTCAAATGTTTCTATGGTTTTCCCCAATTTGGAAATTTATTTATAAATTTCCAATACTTAGCATTCATAATGCATACAGTCATTAATGTTATGCTATTTTAGATGCTGAAGATTGGATACGAAAAAGCTCCTGGTGAACAAGGGCAATGCAAAAATATGTTTTAGGCTTCTGTTTTAGGAAGGGAGGATGGATCCTAGGAAGCAGACACACAACAAAGACCAAAAACCCTGGTGTTCCTTGCCCAACACATATGGACACTGCCGCCGGCCTGTTTGGAGAATATAAAAAATTATGCATTTAACCACTAATCCCTTTAAAAATTGATATCTAACCCATGTTATGCAGATCTTAAAATAAAGACTCTGTAGATGTCATGTATCAATCCTATATCCCTATTATAGAAACTTCAATACACCAAAGAAAGCGGAATGGAACTCATACATGCTAATATGGCAATAAATTTACATCACTTATTTATTCAAGCAAACCAGGACAACTGAAGCAAATATCATACTATGCAAAATAATCATGAAAGCAGCCAAAGTGTTTTTTTTTTCCCTGTCTATGTGTGTGTGGAAGAAAGCAACCATAGTTGAAGCATGAAAAGGAAGACAACCCATTGTTTCTTAAATTATTTAGAGATTCACCAAAACGGCTAATCCACTCCAATGCAAGAAATAAATAGATGGCGATTTATAGAATAAACAGCAAAATTCATACATTCAATTTGATAGGTAAAACACACTTGACAAAAAAAGCCAAAAAGGTACCCCCCCCCCCCCCCCTCACACACACACACACAGCAGTACTCACACAAGTGCTTCGCTCTCTTCAATCTCGCCACCTCTCACCTCTTGATTCTCCTTCGCCTCCAATCCCACATTCCTCCTCTTATCTTCCACAACATCACAAAAAAAATCCACAAAAACAGACTCATAATCGGGCATTTTAGCGAACCCAGGAAAGTAATTAATATCAATAACAAAGTACCTATTCCCATCTCTACTATCCCTAATCAAATCAAAGTTAAAAAGCCTAAGCCCCATCGCCTCCCTCAACCCATTGGCTAACTCCATCACAAACTCCGAAGGCGGCATTTCCGCCTCCTCCACGAGCTTCTCCACTCCAGAAATATATCCCTCCACCTGATCAGAAGAAGGATCATTCTTCGCAATCAAATTCGATATCTGCTTAAACAACAACAAACCCTCATCCGGCGCCATATTATTCAGCGTCTCTTCCGATATATCCGGCAACGATTTCCTCTTCACGCATTTCACGTGATCGCCCACCACATACACCTTGAAAATCACTCCGCCGTGGTTCACAAATTCTTGCATCAGAAATGGTTTTTTCAGCTTCAATTTCTTCAACCCGTTCTCGTTGAACACCAAGAACATCTCGTGTGACTTGCCACTGCCGTCGACCGACAGCTGCTTCGCTATGAACGGAAACTTGAACCCTTTTTCTTCAATCGAATCCGTAATATTCTCCGACTCTTCCAGCACTCTTTGATTTGGAACCCCGAGGGTTTGGTTCCCTTGAGGGATTTTCAAGCTGGTGACCACATCAAGCATGGAGGCGCGGCTGTGGAGATGGTCGATTGCTTCCGGCGGGTCGATTACGACGACGTTTGGGTGATGGAGAGAGAGTTGCTGCACTTGGTTGTTCCAATCGGAGCCGTAGATTTTGTGGATGATGCAATCGAACGGCCCCTGTTGAGCTAAGGGTTGGGTGGGGTTGATTTCAATGAGATCGATGCCGCGTTGTTTGGCGTGATTGATTAAAGAGTTTTGCATGAAGCGTTGCCCATCCTTTGGGGAAAAAGCGTAGCCTATGCGGTACATTGGAGAAGACATTTCTTTTATTTTTAATTTGTGTTTGGGAGGAGAGAAGAGTAATAAGTAAGAGAGGGAAAACTCAATTCGTTCGTAAGAGTTGATATAGAGCTCAGTTTCAGTGTTTTTGAGAATGAACGGCAGAGAGTGTTTTGATTTGGACATCTGAGACTCAGACAGAAAGTTGTTGTTGCGGAGAACGAACGCGAGCTGACAGGTGTTATTGGGTCCCGCATACGTGCTGCTGTGACTCAAGGTATCAGATTCGATTGACAGGCAAGGATTTGCTGCATTGCATACTAGGTTGCTGCAGTTTCTGCATGCTCAGCTAGGTGGCAAAAAACTTAAGTGACACATTTCCTGCTTACATGCATGGCATATGATTAATTTTGAGTGTAATTTCTCCGTTAATTTAACATTTCTCTCACATATCTATTGCTATGAAATACTTATGATGGGAGGAGGATTTCACCGCCGAAAGCAAAAATATTTTGAAATATTACTTTATTTATTTTAATATTTTATTTCATAATATATTTAACAAAATTTTAGCTTTTAGCAATTTAAAATATTATTTTATCTATTTTAATACATTTTTTCACAATATATTCAATATCAAATGTTTTTTTATCACTTCTGTAAGTGCACAATTGCGCATAGACCTAAAGACAAACGTGGGCTCAAGCCCAATGAGCCTTAAATAATAAGATGTGTAGAGTGTGGATTTGAAATTTAGGTTAGGAATGTGGGAAGCTTGGTAAACAGGCTTGAGTGTTACTGTATTTACAAATAATAAACAAATATGACAAAGGAACCTCTTCGGACGTAAGCCGAGAACGATTTGTGTATTATTTCTCTTTTTCTTTCAAAGATTACAGTTTTTAATCATTCTTCAGCTAACTGCCCGATCCCCCTCTTTTTCTATTTCCTCTCTTCTTAAATACTTCTTCTTCTCCCTCTTTGTCCACGTGTCACACGATTCTTATCCTTAGATTCCCCCTCACTTCCACCACCTTCCTGAAGTCTTTAAATAATAGCAGGAAGGTGAATTCTACTGTTCAGGGGTCATTTCCCTATTAATGCGGCTAGAGAGGTAGGTGCAGGGTCTTTAATGTGGAGGTAGCAGCCTTTTTCTGAGATATTTCTCTCACACCATTGCGTCTAAAAGGTATTTGGATCCCCATCTTAACCAACAGTTTTTCCAGAACTCTGCTTTTAATCTTCTTGGTGAATCCTAGGGTCATCGCGGGTCTGTCCGAGGGGAAATTCATCCTCGGACGAATCCTCGGACCTTCGCTCTGTGGGCTGACTTGTAGTCCTAAAGGCCTTTAGTTAAAAACGGACCGGCACCTGTCAATAAAGCCCAAGACCCAAATACTTGCTCAGTTCCTTTTACTCCCCACAACTTCATTTAATTTTTTTTCCTTTATTCTTCCATATATGTCTCTCTCTCTCTCTCTCTCTCTTGATGCTAAAACTTCCAACAAATTCACACTCTTCCTTCTCAACCTAGCAAACACATACCCACCTTAGCCACCACCACTAGGAAAAATTAAAAAAATAAAAACAGCCACCACCCATCACAATACCTACTCCACAATCGCCACAACCACACAACAATCACTACCACTATCACCATTGCCCACAACCGCAACCCCTAAGCACTAAAATGGCAAAATCACAAGCCCAAAACCACAACAACATCCATCACTAGGAAAAAAAAAAACCCTTGAAAATCAAATCTCCAAAGCCTCGCTAAGCATAGATTGGATCATCAAAAATTGGACCACTAAAGCAAAGATCGGACCACCATGAAAGAGAGGGACGAGGAAGAAAGGAGAGTTAGAGAGGAGAAAGTGAGAGACAGAGTGAGGAGAGAGAATTTCTGTGTATTTTATTGGAGGAGAGAGAGAGAGAGAGATAGAGTTGCTACAATAACCGTTATACATAGCAATTTACTATAGCATGTTAGTTAAAAAATTTAGATATAATATCATTGATAAAGCATGATTTTTGAGGTTGAGAGAGTTAAAATGACTTTTTAGCTATTATGAAACCTTCAATGTGAATGCTCTAAAGGAGTAGAACATGTACTTTCAAATGGTTATTAAGTTGTTATATAGATGTTTTCTTTTGTTCCTTTTGTTTTTTGTTTTTTGTTTTTTTGTTTTTAATCCTTGTTTCTTTATTTGACCTGTATTTTTTTCCCTTCAAATGTGGGTCTATATGCTGGAGTAGATGTTCTTATATTGTTTTACTTAGCCCTTCAAGAATTTGCAAAAGAGACTAAATAAGACCAATTCTCTAGTAATGAAGATTGGGGAAAAGTACTCATTGACGGGTCAATGGAGAGAATATTGTAGCTTGCTTAGGTTGATATTGCTGTTGTAGATCAGGTTGCCAAGATAGAGCTAATACTTGAAGGGAGTCTAGGATTAGCTTGGGGGCATCAATTAATTGATGATAGTTAGATTAAATTTCTCTGTATGTCATATGGTTATCAAATACAGACTTCTTCGTCTTTAAAAAGATTTAGCTAGTGGTTCAACTTGTATTTTGGTTTATTAGCGGTTAAGGCTACGTTTAGTTCTATGTAAAATGAGTTTTGAGTGTAAAATGAGTTCCGAGTGTAAAATGAATGCAGGGGAAAATCAATTCTCATAAAGAAAATGAAATCCAGGTGTTTGGTTCTACAATGGAATTTAGCCTAGAAAACTCTTTCCCGTGTTTGGTAACATTCTAAAAATGCTATTTCCCTACAAATTTTTCACATTTGCTCAGCTTCCAAACAAATTTTATAACAAAAAATTTCAAAATATACACTTTAACACAACCAAAAATCAAAATAAAAACATTGAGCAAGAGGAAGAAAAAGTGAGATTAGAGGGAGAAAGAGTGACAGATTGAAGGAAAGAGAGATAGATCGGGAAAGAGAGGGATTTCTACAAAGGGATTGAGTTTTGGGGAGTTTATAGATATATGGAGAGATTTGTGGGATGGATTGATTGTATGACCAAAACAAACAAAATGAGAGAAACAGAGAAATCCCTCAAGCCCAGTAGCCAATTCTTCGCAATGAGCCCGTCTTTCCTCTACTGCGACTTAACCCGTTGCCGCTCCTCCTCCCACTTCGTTGACGCCAGTAAGACGCTATAAAAATCCCTCTGCTTGCACTCCAACAACGACTCTCAATCTATCTCTTTCTCGATGGCTAGATCGGGTGGGTTTGGGGGTGGAGAGGAGTGGGCTGGTGGTCGATGGCGGCCAGATCGGCAACGTTAAGCAAGAGGGAGAACGAGATTAGTGTGTTGAGAACGAGATTGGTTTTGGGTGGATCGGTCTTAGGTGGTGATGATCTAGATGGCGGTGCCGATGAGCTTCCGGCAGCAACTATGATGGCGACTCTGATCTCTCTCTCTCTCTCTCTCTCTCTCTCTCTCTCTCTCTCTCTCTCTCTCTCTCTCTCTCTCTCTCTCTCTCTCTCTCTCTCTCTCTCTCCACTTTTTCACTCTATAAAATGTGGTTTGAAGGTAAAACAACTATGGAAATGAATTTACAGATGAGAATGGGTATTTTACAGTCAAAGTGTAAAACATTTTCAATTGGTGTCAAACACATACAATGGTGTAAAATACTTTTCGAAACTGGTTTTCATGTGAAACAAACGCAGCCTAAGTCTATTTGTTGCCATTAGTTGATGTTGTAATTAGACAATGAAAAATGAATTAAGCTGTGAAGCATGAGTAATAAAAACAAGCTGATTTTTTAGAAGCAACAGCCTTTCACTTTTTTCTTATAAATTGGACTGGTGCTACATCTAAATTTTTGGTGTTCCTTGCCCAACACATAATGGACACAAATACTTTATGGACACAGCCAACAGCGTGTTCAACACATGTTTGGAGAAAATAAAAAATGATGTATTTAACCACTAATTCCTTTCAAAATTGAGATCTAGTCTATGTTATGTAAATCTAAAATAAAGACTGTAAATGTCATGTTAGATACTCCCGAAGTATGAAAAAATTGTACTCACTTCTCTCATATTCATGCATTCAATGTGCTACCAATCTTTGCGACCTATAAAAATATGTGCAAGTATCCTATCAGAAACATACTCGTTTTTTTTTTTTTTTTTTGATTTGATATCAAGAACATGCTTGGAAAAACATCTCTTAAATTAGCACTTAAAGTATTCAAAAAGTATTACTATGTGGCGCAATGAAAATAATATGTATATGGAATTAACACAAAAAGCCTAAAGGTGATCAAGAGTCAGAACTTGATCCATCCATCCAGATTCTTGACCCAAATTCCATTAATGATTAATCCAACCTTGTCACCTCGCTCATGCATTACTCACACAATTCTTCTTCCTCATGATGATTCTTCTTCGCATCCAATTCCACCTCCCCATCACTATTCTTCTTCCTCTTCTCTTGCACAACATCACAGAAAAAATCCACAAAAACAAACTCATACTCAGGCATGTTCACGTACCCAGGAAAGTAATTAATATCAATAACAAAGTACCTATTCCCATCTCTACTATCCCTAATCAAATCAAAGTTAAAAAGCTTAAGCTCCATTGCCTCCCTCAGCCCTTTGGCTAACTCCATCACAAACTCCAAAGGCGGCATTTCTGCCTTCTCAACAAGCTTCTCCACTCCACAGCAATATCCCTCCACCTCATCGGAAGAACCTCCCTCCGCTTCATCATTTTTCGCAATCAAATTCGATATCTTAGAAAACAACAAGAAACCCTCATGCTCCGCTACACTATTCAGTGTCTCTTCGCATATATCCGGCAATGAACTCCTCTTCACGCATTTCACGTGATCGCCCACCACGTACACCTTGAAAATCACTCCACCGTGGTTTACAAATTCTTGCATCATAATTGGTTTTTTCAGTTTCAGTTTCTTCAACCCATTCTCATTGAATACCAAGAACATCTCGTGCGACTTGGCACTGCCGTCAACCGATATTGGTTTCGCTATCAACGGAAACTTGAGCCCTAATTCTTCAATCGAATCCATGAGATTCTCTGACTCATCCAATACTCTTTGTTTTGGAACCCCAAACGTTTCGTTCCCTTGAGAGATTTTCAAGCTAGTAACCACATCAAGCATGGAGACACGGTTGTGGAGATGCTCGATTGCTTGTGGTGGGTCGATTACGACAACGTTTGGATGATCAAGAGAGAGTTGATACAATTGGTTGTTCCAATCAGAATCGTAGTGTTTGTGGATGATGCAATCGAACGGTCCCTGCTGAGTTAATGGCTTGGTGGGATCGATTTCGATGAGATTGATGCCGCGTTGTTTGGCGTGATCAAGTAAAGAGTTTTGAATGAAGCTATGCACTTCCTTGGGGGAAAGAGAATAGCCTATGCGGTACATTGGACAAATAGATGGAGTTGGAGAAGACTTTTTTTTTTTTTTAATTTTGTGTTTGGGAGGAGAGAAAGTAAGAGAGGGAAAATTCAATATGTAAGAGTTGATTTAGCTAAGTTTCAGTGTTTTGAGTTGTTGATTTTATTTCTGAGAAAAGACGTTATTTGCGGAGAACCAACGCGAAATAAAGTTGTTATATAAAACTTGAGCTTCAAGAGTTCTTTAAAAATTTGAAGAAGTGGGAGAAAAGCTCAGTTAATATTCTTTAAATTTTTGAACAAGTGGTGTGTTCTAAACACTTTCAATATTCTTTTTTATATTATTATAACACTTTCAGTATTCTTTCTTTTGTTGTCTTATTTCAATATTCTTTTTTTATTATTATAACACTTTCAATATTCTTTCTTTTGTTGTCTTATCTCAGTTAATGTCCTTAGCTGTTGTGCATAAAAGAAAAGGAACAAATGGGAGATAAGCTCCGACATGATCTGAAAAAGGAGAGAACAGAGAGATATTCACGCACCAATCTTTTAGTCTTGTCTTGTCTCTCATGTGCGTGTAGGACCAATAGAAGTAAGACAAGAGTTGGAACAGAAGAAGAAAAATGAGCCAAGTGCATAAGAAAAAAAAAAAAAAAAAGAAGCAGTAGGCCATCAGCTATCGTACAAATTACTTGAGTTTATAAAACTCCATTTCCATGTTAAAATTACCTCAAACTTTATGAATTCGAATTTTACATGAACTTTTTAATTAAAAAATGTCAGATTAGCGAGTGTTACTATGGAACATTTTTAAGTAAGTCAAGTTTTTGGAACAATTTAATGCTTATGACTAAAATCTATTCAAAAACAAAAGTTTAAAAGACTAGATTAAGGACCCCTCCAATTTTAACATTAGTTTTCTTTTATACTCATTCTGTGAAGGAGTTTAATCGATGTACGTGGGAGATTGCTCCTTGTGTTTTGCATGGTAGTGCTCTTGAAATGTGCTTCTTGCCTTTATGTATGACAATGCTAGCTAGTAATGCACCACTTCGTTCATCTTAGTGTACGTGTCTCCATATAGGGCTAGCTAGGATGGCCCAAGGACATCATGGGTTTGAAAGAACCATAATACCCCTAAGCCCAGCCCTTGTGACAGTACAATCGACAATTAATTTTTTAAGTATATGTCCACAAAATAATGTTTTAAATGACCGTTCACTAAGAGCTACTAATTGGCTCAGTCTTTATCTATCACTCTTATTATCATTAAATAAAATAAATCTAAGTATATAATAATTAAACAATTAGGGTAAACTCTATGTGACACATTAAGTCTCCTAATAGAGATAATATTACATTGTCCCATTTGGGCTACTTGGCTTTTAAATAAATTAATGAGTGATAGTTATTGTAAAATAGTCATTGTATCATCCATACTATCTGGTTTTGAAATACTCTCACTCAAATAAAAAATCCAGTAGATAAAATCATGTTTGTATTTATACTTTATGAAAATAAAATAGACATTATTATATCTTTTGTTATCTAAGAATAACTAAATATATTTCCAAAATACCAAACAATTAGTGAAACAGTAAACATCAAATAAGCTACCAAGTCTAATATTATATGTTCTACATGGTCTTTATACTATATGGCCGACAAACATTTAGTCACGGGATCAACAATCATTAGCTCGGTAGTGATATGTTTTTATGAATACCTTTCATCAAAAAAATGTTCTATGAATACCTTTTGTTTCTTAACATTCTATCTATCACTAAATTACTCTATGCTGATATACTTCAAATTCCACTTTTATTATTCTTAGAGAAGAAAATTGCAGCCAAATTGTCTAGAAAAATCTTAAACCTATACTAAAGTTCCTTAACCATATATAACCTCATGTTGTAGCTTCATAGGATGCAACAAATTATGTCTCTATAGTCTATGTTAGATGAAGTAGCAATTGTTTGTTCATTAATTCTCCATGATATAAAATCTTTAAAAAGAAGAAAAAGTAATCCTTAAGTTGAGACTTTCTTTTGTCTAGAAATCCACCAATAATCAAGTGTACATATGTCAATCAAGTGGCAGGAGCAAGTTAAATGTTTAATTATATATATATATATATATATATATATATGGAGACAGAGGATATTTTTTATTAAAAAAATTATTTTTTATTTAAAAGAATTCTTAATGAGCATTTGACATCAATCATTCTTTTTCTCAAACTATTTAGAGTATCTTTTTTTTTCTTTGATGAGTATGATATAATCTAAGTATCTTGTTTTCAAAAAGTAGGGACTTTGATAGATTTATGTTTTGTGTTTTAGAACAGAGTTCAAACTTTGTCTTCACTCTACCTGCTATTTCACATATTAGATCTCATTTATTAAGGGAAAATCTTGGCCACATTGGGGGGGGGGGGGGGGGGCGGAGGAGGTGTTAATGCTAATTGAGCTGTATAAGGATCTTGGTATTTTGTGTTATACTTTCTTCTCCACCGATCACAACTTACCACATTTTTTTTCTCCTTCTAAAATAATCATAGTTTAAAAAATAGTAAAAGGAAAAATAAATAATTACGTCTTACCCACCGGTGATTATGTCTGATTTCACCTTACCTACCTCATGTGCCTATTTTTGGGACAACAAATACTACCCATACTCATTTTTCTTTCGGGTTTGAGCAGGTTAATAGGTTTAGGTCCAATTTTGTCATAAATATTTTAAAAATTAAAGTGGGAAAGAAAGGAAAGGAAATGATAAAATATCATATGAATTTACAATTATAATCCTCTTGTGTTCAATTTAAGAAGTACATGCAAATTAACATCGTAATGGCAAAACTAACAATTTAAAAAAAAAAATTTATTATATGTGGAACCTCTGCCAAATTTCTCCAATTTGGAAGAATTAGGAATGAGAGGTTTAGAGTATCTTACCCCTCAAATCCCCTCAAACTCTTTCTCTCCTTTTAAAAAAAAATCCAAATAAAATGAATTAAACCACCCTCATCTACTTCTCTGCACTTCACTTTCCTCACCTCCATCCAAACACATTGTTACACTATTTCTAGAAGACCCTTTCCAGAAGACCAAGTTATGCGTACCCCTGAGAATCTATGTTAGACTAGACCTAGAATAAAGAAATGATAATTGATGGTATGTGGTCAGCTGCTTCTCCATGGGTAGTCTTCCTCCTTTTATAGACTAAAGAGGAACAATAATGAATTTGATTTTTAACTTAGTGTACTTCTTCTCCTAATCTTTTATTCTTTATATCTCCAATGAATGTCACATGGTATAATTTCCAAACTCACATGTGACATAATTATCAAGGTTACATGTGGCATAAGATATTAAATTCTATAAAGACTTGGTGTAAACCTTACACTTCTAATAAGAACATGTCACATCATCATATTACTAAAACATAAATATATCTAATTACACAGGATAACATCTCAATAAACATCGCATTTTAAATTTTAAGTAAAAGGTTGATGTGATGTTATTAAATATGGTAACATGTATTAAGTTTTAAGTAAATGACTGATGTGGCAAATTCTTATTGAATGGTGTAAACCTTACACTTCCAATAAGAATATGTTACATCATCATATTACTAAAACATAAATATATCTAATTACACAGGATAACATCTCAATAAACACCGTATTTTAAATTTAAAGGAAAAGGTTGATGTGATGTTGTTAGATGTGGTAATATATATTAAGTTTTAAGTAAATGACTGATGTGACAAATTCTTATTGAATGGTGTAAAACATGAGTTTCACATCCAATTTTTATCAAATTTGAACCCGTGGCATAATACCTAAACTTGTATGTGCTCTATAAACATATGGTCTTTAAGGGGGTGTTTGGGAGAGTAGCTTAAATTATGTTATTTTGATATTTTTGATATACGTGTGAGTGAAAAAGTGTGTGAAAAAATGTGTAATGTTGTTTAAAATGTGTTGAAATGTGTTAAAACTATGCTGCCAAACACCTCCTAAGTGGCCCAGACTCGAGATTAAGCATATTGTTGGTCAAGTGAATTCACGAACCAAGACTAGTTGTTCCTCGATGGTACTCGATCAAACACATTCTTGAAACCAAGACCAATCACGACTTAGTCTTTAGCTCACAAATATGTTATACATAGGTTAATATTTGGAACTACATATTTTAATAGATGCAATTCCAAATATTGGTCTCACACTCAAGATTCTATCTCCCAATTATGTCAAATCCTACCTTTTATGTTGTAAACAATGCGAAGAACAATGTTTAAAATAAAAATAAAAATAAAAATAACGGTTTAGAAGAATATCATGTAACCTATTCTGACAACTAAAATGATCATACATGTATTTTAATAATATATGATCTATCAAGTTATTTAAATAAGACACATGATTAATTATAAGTCTATTTAATGAAAAAAAAAATTCTTGTAATTATAAACATATGGGAAAATTTGGGGATATACCCCTTTCGCCAAAAAGTTCCAGTAAAATACCCCATTTTTAAAACTGTCTAGCGAAATGCCACTATTTTGAAAATTGAGTTTCAATATAAAACTCGATTTTTAGAAAATCAAGCTATACCAAATCAAACTTAAAACAATATATATATATATATATATATATATATATATATATATATATATATATATATATATATATATATATATATATTTTGTGGAACTCAAGTTCCTTAAACTCGAGTTCTACACTGAAACTCGATTTTAAGAAAATTGAGTTTCAAAACAAGAGCATATCCCTATATAGATTTAAAAAGAGGGCATTTTACTGGAATTTTTGGCTGAAATGGGTATATCTCCATTTTGGCCTAAACATATGTGAATGTTGAAAATCTTGTATGTAGTCGAACTAGTTTCTCATAGCATTTTCAACAAAGATGTTTTGGGTTTAATAAATCACCCTCTTCTCCTTTCTAACTATAGAATTTTTAAAATTTAAAAAAAAAAAGAAAAAAAGTGAATGGTCATTTGCATTATCACCTTTGTTTTTTTTGTTTTTGTTTTTTTTTTTTTAAAGAGAATTCTAATGATCAAGAAAATATCTGTCATACGCAAAAGTAACTAACCAAAAAGGCAACAAAAGGTCTACCCTTGCCCTAGCCAGCTTAGAACTTAGAAGTCATATATCACTTTGTATTAATCACGACACCATAGTTTGTGATGCTTTCAACAATTTAAAGAACGGAGAAAATTCAATTCTGAACTGGTATGGTATTCTTCGCCTAATCTACACCCTACTGGGTGAAACTCATTGATTTTTGAGATGCATTTAATTTAAGTGATTGAAATGACACAAGGATGGACTTTTGGGAGCTTCTGAAAACTACTTGATCGAGATGCTGCAATGAAAATGGAAATGTGAAATTGAATGTCAAGCTGTTTACTACGTATCTCCTCTTTAATGACGACAAGTATTGTGTCAAGCTGTCAACTCCACAGATGAGAAGCTCTAAATTAATTATTTGGCAATAAATGATATCACGTCAATACAATCAAAATCCGATAAATAATAAATACATTTACAAAAATAATTATTCTATTAACAAATGAAACACATTTGTTAAATAATAATAATAATAATAATGTCTTGCCGACAAATCAAGGTTCTCGGTAGGGTAGGGTAGGGTAGGGTTGCTCTCTATCTTGCCTTACTGTAGTATTTCGTTACCCTCACTTCGAGGACGATCTGTTCCCTTTAGTGGTTGCTATACTAGTAGGGCTTGTTTCTTTTTTGTTTTTGTCTCGTCTTTGTTTACAAGGATGGAGGATCTCACTCGTAGCTGGCAAAAACTATCTCTGTCCAGTAAGGAGGGAGAAAAGATGGACCTATCGAAGAATAGGAAAATACAGGGGTTTGCTTTAGCGGCCAAGTTCTTCTCACGTAGGTCATTGAACGTTGATGCTGTGGCTCGGACTTTTTGACCTCTTTGGCAAACAAGCGGGGATTTTCATGCCAGTGATGCTAAGCACGATTATGTGGTGTTCACTTTTGAGTTGGAGGAGGCTGTTGAGAAAGTTTTTATGGGCGAGCCTTGGTCGTTTGATAGATATCTAGTGGTTTTCCTTCGGTATGATGGTTCAGTACCAGTCCAAGACTTGCACTTTGAAAGGGTTTCGTTTTGGGTGCAGATCCATCACTTACCTTTCTCTCATCTTACCGAGGAGATAGCATTCAGTTTGGGTGAAACCATAGGGCCAGTCGTTAAAACAAGGGATTCTTTGGAGTTGAGGGGTGGAACGTTCATATGTGTGAGGGTCTCAGTGAATATTCTGGAACCGATTTGTCATGGAAGAAGAGTCACTTTTGGGCAGAATTCAGAGGGGTGGATTTCTTTTCAGTACAAATGTCTTCCTAACTTATGCTATTGGTGTGGTAGGTTTACTCATGATGATAAGGAGTGCCCAACATGGTTACAGAGTAAGGGTTCCCTAGCATTGGAGGAACAGCAGTTTGGGGCATGGTTGAGAGCGCCACAGTTTAATCCTTCCCGTCGTTCTTACGTAGAAGTTAAGGGGTTTGATGCTTTGGATCATCCTCAGCGTGCTATGGTTTGATGCTTTGGATCATCCAATACTCTTTGTTTTGGAACCCCAAACGTTTGGTTCCCTTGAGGGATTTTCAAGCTGGTAACCACATCAAGCATAAAGACACGGTTGTGGAGATGCTCGATTGCTTGTGGCGGGTCGATTACGACGACGTTTGGGTGATCAAGAGAGAGTTGCTGCAATTGGTTGTTCCAATCGGAACCGTAGTGTTTGTGGATGATACAATCGAACGGTCCCTGCTGAGTTAATGGCTTGGTGGGATCGATTTCGATGAGATCGATGCCGCATTGTTTGGCGTGATCGAGTAAAGAGTTTTGAATGAAGCTTTGCACTTCCTTGGGGAAAAGAGAATAGCCTATGCGGTACATTGGACAAAAAGATGGAGTTGGAGAAGACATTTTTTTTTTAACTTTTATTTTGTGTTTGGGAGGAGAGAAAGTAAGAGAGGGAAAATTCAATTTGTAAGAGTTGATTTAGCTCAGTTTCAGTGTTTTGAGTTTTTGAATTTATATCTGAGAAAGTCATTATTGCAGAGAACGAACGCAAAATAAAGTCGTTCATTGCAGAGAACGAACGCCATGACGTGATGCAGCTAACAGTTGTTATCGTGTCCCGCATATTTGCTGCTGTGAAGGTATCAATTAGGGCAAGGATTTGATAGCAAAAATGGCCACATACTATGTTTCGGCAAAATAATAAGTGATATATTAGCGTCATCACACATGCGATGATTTTTTTTTAGTGTTCTTATTTTGTAGTAAAAAAATTATATTTTTATTTTATATATATAATTTTTATTTTGAAATAAAGAAGTTTGAAATACTATAGAAGAGTAGTTCAATTTTTTAGGCAATATTTTAGTAGGAATTAGAGTCGTATTTTTACCATATAGTTCCTTAATTTTGTCTCTACTTAAATATAAGGGCATTTTTTAACAAAAAAAAAATGAAGAATCCAAATAAGAGAAGCTTCTTAATTACTATTTACAAAATATTTAGCATGGTACCAATGAGTTTTATATAAAACTCGACTTTATAAAAATTAAGTTCTAAAAAATGTGACACATTGGCAGAAGCTAATTTGACAATTTGACAATTTATAATATAAAAAGTATTTTATACTTTAAACGTTCAAGTGGACTCGAGTTTCTTGTTATATGTAACTTGAGCTTCAAGAGTTCTTTAAAAATTCGAATAAGTGGGAGATAAGCTCAGTAAATATTCTTTAAATTTTTGAACAAGTGGTGTGTTCTAAACACTTTCAATTTTGTTTCTTTTGTTGTCTTATCTCAGTTACTGTTCTTAGCTGTTGTGCATAAAATAAAAGGAACAAGTAGCTGTTGTGCATAAAATAAAAAGGAACAAGTGGGAGATAAGCTCTGACGTGATCTGAAAACGGAGAGAAAAGAGAGACAATATTCACACACCAATCTTTTTGTCTTGTCTATTCTCTCATGTGCCTGTAGGAGAAGTAGAAGTAAGATAAGAGCTGGAACAAAAGATAAAAATGAGTCAGGTGCATGTGTAAGAGAGAGAGAGAGAGAGAGAGGCAATGGGCCATCAGCTATCAAGTAAGTTATAACAAAGAACTTGAGTTTATAAAACTCAAGTTCTATGTCAAAAAATTTACATTACAAAGAGAGTTTCATAAACTTGAGTTTCACAAACTTGAGTTTCACGTGAACTTTTTAATTAAAAAATGTCAGATTAGTGAGTGCCATCGTGGGACATTTTTAAGGAACTCGGTTTTTTGGAACTTCAATTACATGTAAAACTTGAGTTACAAAATAATAGCTAGAGCCCGTTTGGATAGGCTGTTATGAAATCCTAAACGCGCGTTTTTATTAAAATCATCAATTCACGTGTGTTTAGTATAACGATTTTACTAGAAATTGTGTTATTTAAAACATTAAATATTACATTTTGAAACTGAGGTATAGAATAGTTTTTTGAAAAACTTCATTGAAAACGCAAATCACATTATACATTTTAAAGTTTGAATACTTAGTACCTTCAAGTTTTTTCTAAATGACAAAAACACCGGCTAGAGTCCCTAGGTGGTCAGATAATGGTATGGGTCATAAACTCTTTTATGACTTTTTTTTTTTTTCCCACCACTTTTATGACTTTTCTTTTTCATCTTTATTTGTTAAATGAACATAACAAACTATTATTATACCTAATAAAAATATACAACAATACATCATGTAATTGGTTGTACTTAATTATATTTTTTTTATATATTGAAAATTGGATCATGATTTAGCAGACAAACTAAATAGTATACAAACCAAACGCTAAGCCCTTCTTGGTAATTTGCACCGAAACAACAATTTTAGACTAATATTATTCACAAAGTTTGCCAAACATTTTATTGTGATTTTTAAAATTGTGTTTTCAAAACGCTTATTTTTAAAACGCTATTTTTGAAAATGCACTTTTTTAAACTACTCATCCAAACGGACCCTAAATTACTAAATATTTCTCCAATTTTTTCCAGCATTTGCTATATGCTACTTAGTTACTGGAGTTGCTGCATACTGGGCTAGGTGGCAAAAAACTATGGTGACACATGTCTAGCTCACATGCAAGGCACATGATCAATTTTGAGTGAAATTTCTCTGTCGTTTCTCTCTCTCTCTCTTGCTCCTATCTGTCAAACGACTTAGGAAAATAAAAATCAAATTCATCTCTCTCTCTCTCTCTCTTGCGTTCCTCTCATCAGTTCTGCATCGATTCCCCTCGCCGCGAACCATGTCTCACACCCATCTGTTGGGGCCTCCCTCTTCTTTCAACCACCAAAGAAGCACTCTCTAGTCAAGATAGGTTTTTTTTTTTTTTTTTTTAATAAATCTTTTGGGGATTTTATGATTTGTTGTGGATAAATAGTACAATTTCTTCTATTTTGAAGAGTTTGGGGTTTGCTATGTGTCTTTGTTGGATTTGGGAGATATTCTCTTGCGTTCTTCTCATTAGTTCTGCATCGATTCCCCTCGCCACGAACCATGTCTCGCACCCATCTGTTGGGGCCTCCCTCTTCTTTCGACCACCAAAGAAGCACTCTCTAGTCAAGATAGGTTTTTTTTTTTTTTTTTAATAAATCTTTTGGGGATTTTATGATTTGTTGTGGATAAATAGTACAATTTCTTCTATTTTGAAGAGTTTGGGGTTTGCTATGTGTCTTTGTTGGATTTGGGAGATATGGGTGAAGAGGGTTTGTGTACACATGGACAGATGGACTATATATTTTAGCCATTTTGGTTGTTAATTGCTCTTTGATACTACTATTGATGGAGCACACATGAACTATATATGTGACAAGCATTATATACCTTTCTAAAATCAAGTTCAAAATGCATGATACTTAATTTTTTATGTTCGTTTGTCAACATTGGTTACATTGATTATTTTCCTGAGAGAGCTTTTGTTGCTAAATTTGTTTTGTATTTTCTGTCTAATTGAAAAATGGAGGAAATAGAGATGGTGTTTCAATACCTCCTACCTGTAAGTTCTGTAGCTCTCTCATATTTATTGTTATGGATAGTTATGGGGTAAGGGAGTTGAACATGTACTTTTAAAGGGTTATTAATTTGTTATGTTTTCTTTTGTTGCTTTTTATTTTTTATTTTATCCTTGTTTCTTTCTTTCTTTATTTGACCTATATTTTTATCCTTTTTAATGGTCTATATGCGAGAGTAGATGTTCTTATATTGTTTTGCTTAATCCTTCAGGAGTTTGCAAAAGAGACTAAACAAGAGCAATTCTCTAGGAATGAAGATTGAAGAAAAGTACTCATTGAGGGGTAGATGGAGAGGGAATTGTAGCTTGCTCACGTTGATATTGTTGTTGTAGATCAGGTTGCCTAGATAGAGCATACTTGAAGGGAGTCTAGGATCTGCTTGGAGGCATCGGTTAATTGATAGTTAGATTAAATTTTTTTAGTATGTCATAAGGTTATCAAATAAAGACTTCTTAGTTGTTAGGAAGATTTAGCCAGTGGTTTAACTTGTATTTTGGTTTATTAGCAGTTAAGTTTATTTGTTGTTATCAGTTGAGCTTGTAATTGGATAGTGAAGAATGTATTAAGCTATGAAGCATGCGTAATAAAAACAAGCTGATTTTAAAAGAAACTGCCTTTCACTTCTTTCTTATAAATTGGATTGGTGCTACATCTAAATTTCTAGTGTTCCTTGCCCAACACATAATGGACACAAATACTTTATGGCCACGGCTGACTGCATGTTCAACACGTGTTTGGAGAATATAAAAAATTATGCATTTTACCACTAATCCCTTATAAAATTAATATCTAGCCTATGCTATGCAGATCTAAAATAAAGGCTATACCATTGCTCATCTTTAGTGCAATGGTCACTCCACGGTCCACAAGTATCCCAACATGAACATACTCGGCAAAACTTATCCCTTAAATTAGCACTTCAGGTATCCAAAAGGTACCTCTTTGTGGCTCAATGAAAATAATTTATTGAATTGGCACAAAAAGCCCAGAGGTCCTCGAGAGTCAGAACTTGATCCATCCAGCTGAGTAAAGCATTGGACAACATATACAATCCAGATTCTTGAGCCAAACCCATTAATGATTAATTCACACACACATACATGCATTAATCACAAGTTTTTATCTTCAATCTCACCACTTCCCACCTCACGATTCTCCTTCACATCCAATTCCACGTCCTCATCACTATTCTTCCACTTCTCTTGCACAACATCACAGAAAAAATCCACAAAAACAGACTCATACTCGGGCATTTTCACGTACCCGGGAAAGTAATTAATATCAATAACAAAGTACCATTCCCATCTCTACTATCCCTAATCAAATCAAAGTTAAAAAAGCCTAAGCCCCATTGCCTCCCTCAACCCTTTGGCTAACTCCATCACAAACTCCAAAGGCGGCATTTCCACCTCCTCAACAAGCTTCTCCACTTCAGAACAACATCTATCCTCTTCATTTCTTGCAACAACCTTCTTCACTTCAGAACAACATCCCTCCACTTCATTGTCACAACCAAATTTGATACTTGATAATAACAACAAACCCTCAGCCATATTATTCAGTTTTTCTTCAGATATATCCAGCAACGATCTCCTCTTCACGCATTTTACGTGTTCTCCCACCACATACACTTTAAAAATCAGTCCACCGTGGTTTACAAATTCTTGCATCACAATTGGTTGTTTTAATTTCTTTAACCCGTTCTTGTTTAACACCAAGAACATCTCGTGCGACTCTGCACTGCCATCAGCCAATACTGGTTTTGCAATCAACGGAAACTTCAGTCCAACTTCTCCAATCAAATCCATAAGATTCTCAGACTCATACACCACCCTGTGATTTGGAACCCCAAGGTTTGGTTTCCTTCGGGAGTTTTAACTGGGTGACCACATCAAACACGATTGAGGACATGCTCGATGGCTTGAGGCTGTTCAATTACGACAACGTTTGGGTGACAGAGTGAGAGTAGGTGCAATTGGTGGTTCCAATCAGGACTGTAGAGTTTGTTGATGATACAACCGAAGGGTCCTTGGTGAGCTAAGGGTTTAGTAGGGTCAATTTTGATGAGATCGATGCCTTGTTGTTTGGCTTGATTGATGAGAGAGTTTTGGATGAATCTTTGCACCTTCATGGGGGAAGCAGCGTACCCTATGGAGTACATTGGAGATGAAGATGAAGATGACATTTTTATTTTCTGCTTGGAAGGAGAGAAAGTAATAAGAGAGGGAAACGAAAATTCAATTTGTACAGTGACAGGAAGAGTATTGATTAGCTCAGTTTCAGAGTTTTGACTTTTGACTTGGATTCTGATGAGAAAGGACGTTATTGCGGAGAAGGAACGCAGTGACTTTCTACGTGCTGCTGTGAAGGTATCTTCGGGGTAGAATATATGAATCTTCCTCTTCCTAAATCTTTTTTTTTTTTTTGAAAAAAATATTTTCTTAGAAACAATACCCAAGGACTACAAAAATTGTGTTGTAACAAAAGAATCAACATTTGTTTTGTCAAAATCGTGTCTTCACATCAGAGTGCATCATCAAAGACTATCTTCTTCCCTTTCCTTGGCATTACTTCGATACTTTCTGGTTCAATAATAGTCCAACAAAAATGTGCTTCTTATGACAAGCCTGTCTATCCTGCAAAAATCAAAAATGCCTTTTATCTGGAACATAATCACCTCCTAACAAGCTTGTTACTACCTTTGTATGTGAATACAAGAAGCTCCTGTACATCTTCCAACAGAGCTCAGTTTATCACATAGTATAGGGTTACTTGCTACAATAAGTAATACTTTTTTTTATAAGACAATAATTAGTACGTTTAAGTACTGATTTTTTCAGAAATAACAAGATAGTAAACACATATGTCCGTGATCTTGCTCAACGGGCCTTCTATTATAACAAGGTCGGACCTATTTCTAGACAGTAACAATCAAGACAATGCTCATTGCCATTGGGCAAGAACCAGATTAGGAGATTCTTGACCATAAGACTGGAGACTGATGCTCAGTGCCATTGAGTATGTAATCGAGTACATTATAAACTTACAAGGCACTGAAAATTTCAGACTAACTATATCCAAACCAGATGCATCACCATCATTAAGCCAATACCATAACTACAAGAAAACTTGGTTACCAAGTGTCACCACATCTTTGCAAAGATGTCCAATTGATTTTGAAATAGCAGAATCCATAAAAATTTGGTCATGAAGGTACATGCCCCACATTACTGAACAGGGAAGCTTAAGATACAATCAGGAGTGCCAAAAAATGACCCCCAAAAAAATGAAGTCATTTATCATGTTTAATGTTTGGAAATGGATTACATGTCATCAAATCAAAATGGAATCACTGCAACTCATAGAACACCATGGTGCTGGGAGCACCCAAAATCAGAAATCAAATATAAGATTGACAAAATACTGAACTAACCTCCCCCACCCCCTTCCCATTTATTTTAACAGTAACATAATACTAGAATGACCAAACCTGATACCAGCACCTTATTTTTCCAACAACTTAAATATTTATTAGAAAAAAAAGGGAAGTAACAAACTCAAAATAATGTAATGCTAGTCCACACTCAGTATGAAGATCAGAATCTGGCATTGGACAGACGACAGTCACTAACAAAAACTTCCTTCACAATTATTTTATAATAGGTAAAGAGGAAGCTTAACATAAGATTAGAACAGAAGGGACCTCATCTGTGCAGCAGCCAGTAAAACGTACCACAAGAAACAATGCCCTAAATAATAAATGAGAAGTTAGCTCGCAGGCCAAATAGGAAACCAGCTACGCCAAAAGAAAATGTCTCAAAATCTCACCGTCATTTCCATTAAAATTTACCACAATTAGCTAGCTCAGCAAAAACCATTGAACCTCCTAAATTTTAGAATTTCTTCCTACACTTCATCAAATTGATTTCAATTTAAAGGGAAACATGAGGGAGATGAAATATTGTTCCTTTTTTTTTTTTTTTCCATAACAACAAATTTTATTATTTAAGCTTCTGTTTGTGGAAGAGAGGATGGATCCTAGGAAGCAGAGACACAGAAAACACCCTGGTATTCCTTGCCCAACACGTATGGACACAAATACTTCAGTGACACGGCTGCCTGCTTGTTCAACACGTCTGGAGAATATATATATATATATATATATATATATATATATATATATATGCATTTAACCGCTAATCCCTTTTAAAATTAATATCTAGCTCATGTTATGCAGATCTAAATTAAAGACTCTGTAGACAATCCCTACTATAGAAACTTCTATACACCAAAGAAAGCGGAATGGAACTCATTCATGCTAATATGGGAATAAATTCACAACACATTTATTCAAGCAAACCCAGTACAACTGAAGCAGATTTCATACTATACAAAATAACAAAGAAAGCAGCCAAAGTGTTTTTTTTTTTCCTGTGTGTGTGTGTGTGTGGAAGAAAGCAACCATAGTTGAAGTAGGAAAAAGAAAGACAATCCATTGGTTATTGAATTATTTACAGATTCACCAAAATGACTAATCCATTCCAATGCAAGAAATAAATAGATGGCAACATATAAAAGAAATAGTAAACTTCATGCATTCAATTAGCTAACGTTTTCTGTGGCCTATAAAAATGTGTGCAAGTATCCAACCTGAACATGCTTGGCAAAACATTTCCCTTAAATTAGCACTTCCAAGTAACCGAAAGGTGGATTGAATTCGGGCTTCAAGCCTTCAACCATTTGAAAGGTACCTCCCCTTCTGGCGAAATCAAAACAATATTTGGAATTCGCACAAAAAAGCCGAAAAGGTTCAAGCGCCAGGACTTGAGCTGAATGACTTGATCCATACAGCTGAGTAAACCATATTTAACCCAGCCGCGTTATCTTGCATTACTCACACAAGCGATTTTTCTCTTCAATCTCACCCCATCTCACCTCTTGATTCTCCTTCCTCCTCTTCTCTTCCACAAGATCACAAAAAAAGTCCACCAAAACCGACTCATAGTCGGGCATTTTAGCGTACCCAGGAAAGTAATTGATATCAATAACAAAGTACCTATTCCCATCTCTACTATCCCTAATCAAATCAAAGTTAAAAAGCCTAAGCCCCATTGCCTCCCTCAACCCTTTGGCTAACTCCATCACAAACTCCAAAGGCGGCATTTCCGCCTCCTCCACAAGCTTATCCATTTCAGAGGTACACCCCTTCCCTTCATTTTTCGCAACCAAATTCGATATCTGCGAAAACGACATCAAACCTTTATCCCCCGCCCCACAATTCAGTCCCACTTCACATTTATCCTGCAACGATCTCCTCTTCACGCATTTAACGTGTTCTCCCACCACATACACCTTGAAAACCACTCCGCCGTGGTATACAAATTCTTGCATCACAATTGGTGTTTTCAGCTTCTTCAACCCGTCCTCGTTGAACACCAAGGACATCTCGTGCGACATGGCACTGCCGTCGGCCGTTACCGGTTTCGCTATCAACGGAAACTTCAGCCCTACTTCTTCAATCGAATCCATAAGATTCTCCGACTCATCCAATACTCTCTGATTTGGAACTCCAAACTTTTGGTTCCCCTGAGGAGATTTCAATCCGGTAACCACATCGAGCATGGAGATTCGATTGTGGAGACGCTCGATGGATTCCGGAGAGTCGATTACGACGACGTTTGGGTGACGGAGAGAGAGTTGCAGCAATTGGTTGTTCCAATCGGAGCCGTAGAGTTTGTGGATGACGCAATCGAACGGTCCCTGTTGGGTTAAGGGTTTTGTGGGGTCGATTTTGATGAGATCGATGCCGCGTTGTTTGGCTTCGTTGACTAGAGAGTTTTGGATGAAGCTTTGAACTTTTTTGGGAGAAAGAGCGTATCCTATGCGGTACCTTTGAGAAGACCTAGAAGAAGAACATGGAGATGGAGACGGAGATGGAGAAGACATTTTTTTTTTATTTAACTTGTGTTTGGATAGAGAGAAAGTAAGTAAGAGAGGGAAAATTCAATTTGTGAAGAGTTGATTTAGTTCTCAGTTTCATTGTTTTGACTTCTTTTTTTTTTTTTTTTTTTGAGATTTGGAATTCTTAGAAAGTCGTTATTGCGGACAAGGAACGCAATGACGTGGTGCAGCTGACAGGTGTGATCGAGGCCTGCAACGTGCTGCTGGGACTATGAAAGTTATCCATTATCATCTAGCAAAATATAGAAAGAAGTGATTTTTATTAAAATGTTCTCGCATTACACGTCTTTCAGTAGAACTAGAATATATAAATCTTCTCTAACTATTATTATTATTATTATTTAATTTTGGAGAGAAATATGAGATATTTTCTTAGAAATAATATCCAAGGATTACAAAAAATTCCATTTAAATAATAACTAGCATCATTGACACGTGAGCTCAAGAGAGTTTTATGTGTTTGTCCATAATTAAAATAATCAAGCCAAATGACACCTAGAAAAATTTTCTATTTTCATTTTTTAATTATTGACAAACACATTAATCTCATTAAAAGATTAAACAAACACAAAATTCGTATGAATGAAAAAGTTGACATTAAGCATGCACATGAGATGGGACTAGTAAATCATCTAATACGAAAAAAAATAAAAGTCCAACGTCAAGACAAATTTAACCTTTTACACCATGTACTAAACGTATCAAAATTGTTTAATCTTACAACTGTGAAAGATTTGGGAAGCTTTAAAGCCATAGCACAATTCCATAAATTCAAAACTACTTCAAAGTATTGGATCCTACATATCAAAATTCACTACAATATGTTTCAGTGTGCCAAGCATCCCTATGATCATTGTTAAACCAAAAAAAAGAAATGATCAAGGTTAAAAGAGGAAGAAGAAGAAGATGAAAGAATAAAGGCACATATTTTACAATTGGATCGAACAACAAGGCCTGTAGGCAAGGACAGGAGAAGGCAAAACCATGTGAAGGAATCTAAGACACTTTCCCAATCAGAAAATAATAAATACAGCAACAGATCGAAAGCATCTGATACCTTTCATGCCTGTAAAGAAATGGCATCAACCTTAGTGTATGCCACACCCTTAACCTTCTTACTTGAACTCTCTTTAGATTTCTTTGATTTCCGTTTCTTCGAAGACTCCTTTGGTTCTTCGGAAGTCTGTTTTTGCTCTGAATCAAAATTTTCTGTCAAAATCATGTCATCCATATCCTTCACATCAGAGTGCATCAAAGACTCGTCTTCTTCCCTTTCCTTGGCAATAATTTCGGGTTCAATAACTGACATTCCTGTCAGAGTGTAGTCCAACAAAAATGTGCTTCTTACATGCCTGTCTATCCTGCTAAAATGCCTGTGAGAATATGGTATGAGACCTTCAAGGAGTTCCCCTATGCCTTTTATCTGAAACATAATGGTAATTAAATACGTTATTGAACAACACTCTTCATTTCTCCACTTCAGAACAACATCCCTCATCTTCATGTCTCGCTACTTTAAAGCTAAGCCCATTATATAACAAAAAAGTACATATATATATATATATGTTCAATTAATAAATATTAATAAATACGAAGTCAAATTAGAAAATTTATAGAGAAAAACATACCTAATTTGAATAGAATTTGTTTAGAAGAGATCAAACTTAATTTAATTAGAAAGTAAATTAAATTACTAGAAAAAGTAAATTCTATTTAGTTTAAACAACATAGTTTACTAGAAACTAAAGAACCAAAGTAAAAATATATATTATTTGAATGATGACACGGAAAAAAAATTTGATAAGTAGAATGATGACACGGAAAAATATGAGCTTTTAAAAGCCAATGTGGCAAAGCTAACATGGCACCATTTAGAAGTCAATTAAAGGCCATAGGCTTCCATTACATATATATAGATGATTGATTTGTATTATATATAGATGATTGATTTGTATTCAAGGTTTTGGGCCCCACAAATGAGGTTCCTCACACCCTGCTGGTGTCCAGAAGGCTAGAATACTGAGTTTATATACCATTTCTATGGTTATTTCAACCTACTAACACACAATATTTTGAAACGCTATACAGAAGAGGAATACTTAAAAAGACCAGTACCTCAATTATCTCTGTTGGAGGAAGGATATTGAAAACTCTGAAAAGCACAAATTGTGCAACATGACAGAGCTTCGGCTTTGTATTCCATTCTCGAACATATTCAAACAGTAAACGAAACTCTCCCTTGCCAATGGCATTAAGAGCTTTATCCATCTGATTTTCAGCCTCTCTCTTCCTGCAGAGGACTAGGCTATAAGAAATATATACACAATAGGAAGGGGGAAGGGGGGGGGGGGGTGGTGGTTAAGATGTTCCTAACCTGAAAAGTTCAGCAAACAATTCAAAAAGTTTATGAGGCCTGCGAAGTTCAAATGCAATTTGGATTGCTTTAGTGTAGTCAGCATCTGATACAGCATTTTCCAATTCTTGACCTTTCAGAACCCCTTCCTCCTGCATATTAATATGACACCGACTTCTATATGTAAGATATTGTTACAATATTTAGTCAAAATTCATAAACATATCAGGTTTTAAAAATAAAGACCCCAAATATGAAACATCAACACAATAAGCTAAACTTAAAATATAGAAAGGTGGCATTCCAACATATCATGTCTAAATAATAAAGACCCAAATAAAGACTATATAGTTCCACTCATTGATAGGGACCCTTATGAGAGAAATGCCTACAATGTATCGAAGCAATCAGAAACAGCAAGATGACAGTAGCAATAGTAGAAAATTAATAATCGTCAGAAAAAGAAAAGACAATAATAAAATATGAGATCAGGATAGAATGATAGTTACAGAGTCCATATAATAATCAAAGACCAACCAACCTATATGTCTGTACATAGCTGTATATCAACTACAGACAACTGCAATTGCTGCCAGACTTACATAAATGATAGAACCATGATAACAGTAACTCATAATAGTGCAGCTTATTCACAGTTTTAAAAGAAACCTTCAAAAGTGGATTAATAAATGCCAGATACCCTTTCAAATTCAGCTGACCAGTTACTAGTATAGTGCAGTGCATGTAATTTGTCTAGGAGCTCAATACGTCCAATTGTATTATTTTGTGATTCAGGAACTTAGCATAACAACAAAATTCTGAAAATCCATGACAAAGTTCAAGCATCATTTATACTTATTTGTACCAAAGAAAATGCTACTATATTCAAAATTTTCAATGAATGGCCAAAATTTCACTAAGTCCAAGTATCAGAGTTCCAACAAACAGAGAACAAGCTAGGGCTGAGCAGGAACCCATGTAACCCGACCCGACGGGCTTTGGGCAGGTCATTCGGGTTGAGTCCAGGTCCCACATTCTGATCAGCCTTGGGTCTTATCCGTGAATCCCGACCCGCCCAATCCAAAAATTGATATATTTTTTTTTCCTTCTATTTTTTTTTCTTTTGAGTTTTTACACCTTTGGGAGCTTGATTAGTTTTTTATTAGCATGAGTCAATATTTGAATTAATAAATGTGCTATTTTCACAAAGAACTGTCCATTAATTTACCTGCCCGAGACCCAACCCAACCCGGACGTGCAGGTTCAGGTGAGTGGGATTTCATGTCATCTCTATCGGGCTGGGTTGCTAGTCAGGTCTAAACCCAACCTGACCCAGCCCGTGCTCATTCCTAGGAAAGCACTCTCTCAACTTCTAGAAATTTAATTTTCAAATTTTTCATCAATCAAAATTATAAATTTTTGGCAAGATAGAATTTAAAATACCAGGAAGGTGAAAACATCTACTCTTGCTGGAAAGGATTGTATGATTGGCATAGCATTAGCATCATTAGGGATGCAACTCCTCAACATCTTATGAGGGCCATTTGGGGGGAACAGAATAACCCACCTTTTTGGGCCACTTGATTGAATGTTTTACTATGATTTTGAGGGGAGGGGGTTATCTTGTAATTCTCTATTTGATTTCAGGGGTCGCTTAAATCTACATTAGTGATTCTTTAGTAGGCTCTATTATTTGAGCTCTCTTTTTCTTTTATAATATCCTTTACTATACTAAAAAAATGATTTTCAAGATAAGGCACAAAAATAGCAGGTAAGACAACTCACCTCTTTACGGAAAGCCTCCTCTTTGTCATCAGAAGTACAATCATACCACAAATTAATGACAGCATCACTGCCACCAGTAGCAAGCATTTCTGTCTTCTTCCCAATAGCCAGTGCCCAAACCTGCAGGCTAAATCCTGTGAGCAAAAGAGAAGGGCAAGCAAAAATCTAATTGCAGAAGAGAGAGACAATCCCACAACAATACAAAACTGCTTCCCCCCCCCCCCCCCAACACTCAGATAACAAAACCAGGCTATTATGGGAGTGCAAACGGATAAAGAATTCAAAACAGGGTAATGATGAATGGTGAATCAAATTTAAAAACTATGACTATGACTTGAGGATGCAAATGAAGTGAAGAATCCATAGAATTATGTGAATGGCCATTGCCACAATTGCACCAATCAAACTTTAACTGCCCTAGCAAAATGCATCTGCCAAGTGGGCACAGCAAAAAAAAAAAAAAACAAAAATCCTACAATCACACCTTAAATCTTTTTCATTTTCCAAAAAAACCACATAAAGAGGATAACATGTTAACTAACTGAAATAGCTCGGTGCTGCTTGCTGAGTCATATTTAGGGACAGAAACAAGACATATTAAGAAGACCCCAGCACAAATGGAACATGGCTATGGTGCCATTACAGGATTATGAAGATAACTCACATCAAATTTGAAGGAGGGTCAGCCACCCCCACCACCCAAAAAGGGAGGGGTAGCTTCGGTGCTGTTTTGTTTAAAATTTTATTATGCACCTCGAACTATAATAGACATGACCTTGAACAGTTTTCTTTTCCAGTGATCCCTTCAACGAATCATGGGAATTGAACAGACACCTCTTTTTATCAAAGATAAATCCTCTTCATGTATGTTTTTTATCGATGTAAGATTAATCTTTCTTCTTTTTTTTTATTGGGAGTTACGTAGGTAATAACATCTTCAGTGAAGGATCTTTTAGCATGTTGGAGAAGAGGCATCAAAGTGCATTGCAGATGTTTGGAATGCTATTCCTTTGTGTTTTTGATCTGGTGTATTTGGAAGGAGCATAATTCTAGTATGTTTGAAGGATTTGAAGCCTTATTGATCCATCTAAACTTCTCATTCTTAAGATCTCTATTTGATTGGATATTGGGAATTTTGCTTCTTCCTCATTTTTGGAATTTTTAGATCTATGTAACTTTAGATCCTAGATTAGTTGCTCTTGTATGATTCCCATGTACTAGGGCTTCACCCTCTTTTCTTTTAAAATACACCTTTTATTACTTAATAATAATAATAATAATAATAATAATTATTATTATTATTATTATTATTATTATTATTATTAAAAAAAATTAAATGAAAAAAAGAAGAATATGTTAATTTCCATTTTTTATTGGACAGAGTTGTCCTGCAAACAGGTTTGGAGGAATCTCGTCCAAACCACTACAGGTCAATTCATAAAATCAGCTTGTTTGTCATCTAGTTTTTGTGGTGCACAACCTAAATTAGGAGTTTTGGACCCTCCATGTTGATGATCAAAACACCATATGTACTGATGGACACCATCCCGATGTCAGGCATGAATTTCACAGTACATCAAAAACATGTACAATCCAGTTGAACCGATCATGACATATTCAGAAGTGTTTTTACATCCAAGATAGCAGAAGATGAGCCTTCATCTTCCTTCCCACTTATATGCAGAAAATAAGCATGCAGATAATAAACGATGTAACAGGTTTAATGAGACTTTTTTTTCATGACATAAATCCACAGAATGAGATAACCCATAAGATCAAGCATAATGAGAAGAGATTTTGTTAGAAAGACTAATATAATTAATAAAATAGTAGCTGCTTCCACACCTTGTCCTCGTGCTTATCATATGTAGCAATGCACTCGTTGGTTTTCACTGTCCATAGCTTTACCAGACCATCAGCACCTGAAAATGATTATTTAGTTGAATACATGTCATGTGAACAGTAGATAAAGACCAAATAGGTAACTATTAGCCACATTACCACAAGAAACAAATTGGGTCCCACGAGTAAGAAAGGACGCTCTTAATACACTTGATGTATGCCCTTCAAATGTTTTCAAGCATGAACCATCAGATATTGACCAAATCTTTATCGTTTTATCACCAGATGCAGTTATGACACATTGCTCAACGGGAGAAAACTCTACCGACCAAATTCCCCTTTTATGCCCTTTAAGTACAACTACAGATACCAGATCTGGAAGCCTCCAAATGCAAGCAGTGCGATCCTATTCATCACACAAACACCCCCAAAAAAGGAGGAAATTTAGTAAATAAACCTAATGAAGCAACTTTATCAAGGAAAACAGAAATTTACATAAAGCAGGCAATGCCTACAGCATGTGCACTTTCTTTGGAGAAAAAAAATTAATTGCTAAAAATAAAAACAAAAGGAAAAGAAGATGTGCCTTAAAAATTACAAACCTGAGAACCACTGCAAACTAAGCTATCATTTGGTGCAACAGCTAGACAATTAATATCCTTATCATGAGCTGCTACAACTGCCTTTGCTTTTAAATTAAGTGGTTGTTCGACCCCATCTAAGAGACCATCCAAACTCCACACTTTTAGTGTACGATCACTAGAACAAATAAAGATGTAGGTTAAAAAAATAGAGAAATAATAGTTCCTAAAAATATTAGGGGAGAGAGCAACATAAGGTTACTAGTGTGAATCACAAGCACCAATTTAAGTTACATAATGATGGAAGAGCAGAGAACAATTAATGTGGCATTAAATGATCCATGAGTGGCCAAATATATACAGAGGATCAGTGTGCTATTCAATGCCATTTCAAAGCAAAACTAGGAGAAAAGAGGAATTTGAGAATGACAAAATAGCAGAAAATTTATAATAATAAAAAAAAAAAAAAGGAATAGGAATAGGAGAAATAAAACTTTAGCAAAACAAAAAGTTCAAGATCTATACTTATCTATTCCATGTTAAGAATAAACCATCATAAATGCATTCAATTGCAACACAAAATTGTTGAAGTTCACCAGAGTACTTCTGCAGCTCTATCATCTTAGATACACCAAAACTCATACATACAGACATATATTTTTGAGGTTTAGAAATGAATCTTTGTCATTAATACTTATTTAGATGAGTTTGTTTCTCTGTGTGTGTGTGTGTGTGTGTGTGTGTGTGTAAGCTTTCATATCCTAGCCTAAATAGAGCACTTCTATGGTTACCAATAATATTGTACTAAATTAATAATGTGACCACCATTAAATTTTCCATGATGGAAACTTTGGAAATTTTTTTGTAAAGTTTTAATATGCTGACTCCAATCACTTTTACTTCATTTGTGCATAACAAACACAGTTTTCTCATGAACTAGTCATGGCCTAATATATATATATATATATATATTTTTTTTTATATAGGTAATCAGAAAACTTTTATTAAAGAGAAAAAAAGGAAAAGAACATGGTCTAATATAGCCATGTTGCCCAAATAACATTTAAAGATATAACAAAAATCGACCTTAAAATGAAAACCCTTTAAAGCATATTTAGTTTCTCCCTGAAATGAGATCTGCCTTCTTCAGGGTAAACTTATGCTACATGACATTTAAAACAAATCTGAATTCTCAGCATATAATTGTAACCCTTGAGAGCAAGTGTACAGGAATCAGGATGGAAAGAGGAACTTATGATTTGAATAATCAGATATTTAGTTCAGGCAAGGACCCCAGAGCCCAATAGATATCACCTAGCCCTTTTACCAGGAATTAATTCAATACGCAGGTCTGTAAGGATTGTGATACAAAGCAGAGGCCAGTACAATTCACAATGAATTACACTTTCTTAACTTTATGAAAAGCTCACCATAGGAATCATTACCTGGTATTTCCATCCCAACTAAATAACCCTATAGTATAAGTACTCTTGTCCTAAAGCTTACCAGTTACCACTTACCGCCCCTAGAGTAGTGGCTAATACAATGGAAGCAACAACATGATAAAACCACATCAAAAGAGTTCAAAGTACATATGAATGAAATGGTCAGATGGAATTTCATGGTAAAGGGATTGCATGGGTAAAACTCACCTACTACCACTAACAAAGAAGTTCTTCTGCTTCTTTGAGAAAGCTACGGCTCCAACAGCTCCCATATGACCTACACCAACTCCAACACAACATCTGCTTTCTGATTCCCACAGTCTAACCTATATAGAGAATGGAATTAGAAATATAGAAACATATGGCATACTACATACAACATACAACATAGAGCATACAAATCATCTCAGAGAGAGGAGGGAGGAGTGGAGAGAGAGCATGCACTGTCCAATAATAAATGAAGAAACAAAGTAAAGTCAGTTTCCCCATCACGGCCATATTTCTACTTGTCAATTTTTTTCCCCTTATGATTGGTAAGTTACGCACCCAAGTGGTCTTGATCCTACTGCATTAACTCCACATTGTTCTTACAAGGAGGACATGTCATTTGAGCTTAAACTCATTGGCTTCTGTTTAATATTACTTGCAGAGTGCAGACTACATGATTAGAAATAATCAAACCAAGTCCACTGCAGGTACCTTGAGAGCAGAAGAAAATAGAACTTACATTGTTATCCTTACTTCCTGTTACAATAAGTGTTCTTCCAGAACTTGATACACAGGTGTCAAGGCATAGAACAGTTTCAGTATGACCAGCCAATACATAAGAACATGACATGGCCGTTAGGTCATACACTCGTACCTGCATGAGTCCAAATTGAGATACATATTAGGAATCAAAATCACAAAACTATCATATTTTCTTCCAGTAGCACAAGTAAGTATTCTCTCCATCCTAGAGGACATAGTGGCCACATCCATGCAACCTAGCCTAGCTTATGCATTGAGGAGACCATGAATATATTATCAATTTAATTACTGCTTATAACTGCATTGTATGTTTTTACCTATTATTACACCACTCATCCAACACAAATGTCACTTTTCGTGAACAACAAAATGTTTCAACGCAAAATTGCTTGAAAATAAAGGTAATCGATGATGGGGGGGGGGGGAAGAAGATTATTGCTACAAGTCTCTTAAAAAGGTAAAATGAGCATGATAATAAAACCTAATAATTGCTGAAACCAGGTTTCAGAATGTACAATTACTCTAGGTCCCGATAACAGAAGCACAGGTCTTCACTCTTCCAATACATAAATGGCTATGAGTTGTTCTGAAGTGACACACATAAAACTCTCCTAGGAGGCTGGAGAACATTCATAGTCAGAACTAATAAAGACAAGAATTTAGGGTGGTAACATTCAAAGTTCTTTTGCAAACACGCAAACCAGAAAAAGGTGAAAAAAGAAACAATGATAAGATTGAGTTATCATATTGAATTTTTCAGTGACCGATTATTCAGATCTTACATCCTCTAGATGCAAGCTACCAGTACAAAAAATCTTGAGATAGGTAAGAATCAACACATTTACCTGTTCAAGATTTGTGGCAACCGCCAGAAACTGTTCCTCTTCACCTAAAAATTTCATATCCACAATCTCTTCATTGTATCCTACAAGTCTTCTGCTTAGGATTAATTTAAACATCTCTTCTGGGTGTTCTACTGGGGAATAGAAAAGAAACTGCTGATCAGCAGTCACACAAAGCAACCCTTGATCAAAAGGCAGCATTACTGCAGAAGTGAAGCCCCTATCCATGTCTGAGCTGTCAGTAATATCCGATGACTTTTGCTCAAATAAGCAAACTGCCCTGTTAAAATGAAAAATAAAAAATATAAATAAACTCATCAAACTGCTGTTCATTCTAAATGAGAAACAATCATGAGAACTAAAAAAAAAAATCCCAGAGGCCTCACAACCATTTATCTGAAAAAAAATCCGAACAAACTACAAACTAATAGGAAAACAACTTGATGTTGTCTTACCTTTCAGAGTTCCATATTCTTACAATCCCACGTTCACCAACTGTGATAAAATGAATTTCTGATGAACCACTTGCTTTCTTCCCACTTTGCTGAGAGAATAAAGCCAGGCTTGAAGCAAAGGGGCTTCCAGAGCGAATTGTACAGACAGCTTCAAGTACCTCATATGTTAACACAGTCTTTTTGAAACAGTAGTCATGAAGATCCCACAAGTTTACAACCTGCAAACATCCTACGCCTCATTTTTCAGCTGACACTAAATGGTTTCCAACTATATAAAATTAGAAGCAACCAATACAAGTAAATAATGTTTTAAGACAACAGAAACCAAAAAAAGTTCCAGCATTTTGACATAAACTCATTCACAACTGCTTGTGACATTAAGTACAACAATCTAGTCGTGAAATAAAGTCCCCTATGCCATAAGAAATGACCAGCGCTAAGTTTTCAGTTAGACAGAAGACACTGCAAAGAGACCAAAGTGTAGATGCAACTGGCTAGGTAAGGTAACTTCACTCAGCCTTAAAGGTAGTTATCGATAATGCCTTCAAAAGGCGCTCTCAGTTGCAAAATAATAGATGGATTTGGTCAAGAGAAGATGTAAATTCATTATACACAAGATGGATTTTGGTCAGATTTATTGCCTCCAACGCCAATGACTTAAAATAAATAAAAGGGCTGCTACGTGGATATATTAAAGAAAAAGCAAATGGACAAACTTAAAGTATGAGAAAGTGAATTTACACAATATCTAATAAGAGTATCATAAGTATATTAAAATAACCACGTCTGTGAGCAAAGATTTAAAAAAAAAAAAAATTTGAACCGTGCCTTATCTCTTCCAGCGGTGAGCAAGATCCATCCATCCTCAGATATAGCCATAGAAGTTACTGCTGACTCATGTTTTCTAAAAGTTGCAAGACATTCCTTGGTCAAAAGATCCCACACTCGTACTGTTGCATCAGCACCTCCAGAGAAAAACTATAAACACCAGACAGAATGATAAGCTAATAATGAGAGGAAAATGCAATAGAGTAGACTTAATGGTTAAAAAGAATAAAAGGAGTCAAATATTTTACATTTTCCTCAAATGGTATTAATTCAAGAGAGTATCAGTCATGGTAATTTCTTTTAGAATGATAATTTCTTTAGAGAGAAGAGATTGGTTGAATTAAAGCTTTTATGCCAGCGTAGTCTTTTGGAGTGGTCTCGTTGTTGGGGTTTTACTGTTTGTTCTTTTCTCTCTGAATTTTTGTCCTCCCTTAGCTTAATTTCCTGAATCCCCTCGGTTTATGGTTCTGTTTATTCCTTTTATTTTTGTTGTTCATCATCATGAACTTCTTGTATGTCTTTTTTTCTATCATTTATAAAAGCTTTCTGATTAACTATAAAAAAAAACTAATGTACTATTTCTTTTTGTTAGTGCATTCACAGAAATTGCACAGCTGCACACACTTGCTAATAGAAAAGGGCATATGGATCACATGCTGCTTGAGTGCAATTAAAACATTGGGTAACAGATAGAGTTGTAAAAAATGTAGATAGAAGTTACAAAAAATGTAGAAGATAAAAATATATCAAATTGAAATTAAAGTCTCTCTCATATTCAACGTAACTAGGGCACAAACCAAATTTGACATTCCATTTAAGAATTGGGAGAGGAGAACAACAGAATTTCAATTCATATACACAGCAACATACCATAAGGTTCCTGTAACTATTGCTTGAAGTGGAAGGTTCTGAGTGCATGTAAGCAAAAACATGAGTACATGACACAGTTTCACACCAGCTTCATTACAGGCATCAAGACTTGCAAAGTCCACTCCAATGAGGAATCATCCAATTTCTCAGTATCACATTTTTAGAGTACATGGATAAATCTATGCAATAGGAACATTCCGAAACTGAAAATGCCATAATAACTGGACAGGAATTCCCAAGTTATGTTTCCATGAATTTCTCAGCTTTGACACATTATTTATAATGCCACAGAAACAGCCTTAGATCAAAAAGGTTCTTCAGTTTCCAAGATTCTTCCTTCTAGGATGTGAAAATATGAGATCCAAGGGACTGATAGCAACTTAAGAGATAACTTTTTTTTTTTTTTGCTATGCTTCAAATACCTTTGGAAGAAAAAAAAAAAAGACGAGGCTGATGAGCCACAGCTGCAGATTCCATTGGCGAACAAGTGAAGAGCAGGATAGTATATGTGGTTTTAGGGTTTGCATAGTTAATTCTGTACGTTAATTTTCTCCAAAATTTTTAGAATGAAGAACCCAATATTGGAAACCCCTAGCTTTATTAAATCCATGACACGCTGAATTGCACCCAAAAAAAACCAGCCTTGAATATAACAAAGACTTAAAGAAGCACCAAACTGAAGCAAGCAATAAAACAATTTAGTGTAATGAGTGAAACAAAGATACCGCAAATAATCAACAAATGTCACCTCTTGAAAACTGCAAACAGAAAAATTAAAACAAAATAATTTCCTTTTACTAGGAACTTACCAGTAATTTATCCGGATCAGGATGGAACATAATACTAGAAACAACCCCTTTATGACCCTTGAAAGAGTGAGTGCAAAAGCCACCATCGACGTCCCAAACAAAGACGTTCCCATCAGCCCCTGCAGTAGCAAGCAATCCCCCCGAAACATGGCAAGCCATAGCCATCACTGGACTATTATGTCCCTACTCAATGCCAACAACAAAAACAATCATAATCAGAAAAGGAATATGCACAACTATAAACAATGATTTTTTTTTTCACGTATCCGTTGGAAACACCAGGAGGTGCCAATTGAGCTATCATCAAACCAAATGAAAATTCACTTTAGTTCTATCCACAACAACCAAGCCTTTGACTCAAATGTTTTGTTTTCCATCATTCTATTATATCGAAAATCATACTAAGATGTCATTTTTTTTACTACTTCTACTATACAATCCAATTCAATGAACCCCACCAAAAAAAAAAATGAAAATTTACCTTCCAAGAACGGACGTTGTTGAGGGTGGACAAATCCCAGACTCTAATCTGATGACTGTGGCCGGCGGAGAAGAGCAATTTATCATCTGGGCTAAGCGCCAAGGCCGTGTGGGCCTCTGCGTCGCTGTCGATGGTCGACCTTATCGACGCGTTCGATGAATCGACGATTCTGATCGATTCATCGCAGGCGCAGGCGATGAATGAGCCGTCTGATGAGACGGCGAAAGGCCCACCTGTATAGAATTGTTCAAGCGAAGGCACGCACCGGTAATTCTTCTTCAAGGTTAGGGAAGCCATGAGAGAGAGAGAGAGAGAGAGAGAAGAAGAAGAAGTTTTAGGGTTTAGGGGTTGAGCAGAGCAGAGGTGGAGGCTAGGGTTTAAGCCTCAAGGGGTTTACAAAGTGAAACACATAACATAAAATAAAAGATAAAACTCATTTTTGACACGGACACGTTGCGAACTGCAGGAACTAACGTCTTGTAACGGCACTAAAATAAAAATAAAAATAAAAACAATTATTATTATGCACCTTATAGCTATTTACTTTAAAATATCGATGTTATTAACATAATTGTTCTTGCTCATCAAAAAGAATTGTTAATACAATTTGTTTCAAATGTTGCTGAAATTTCAAGATACTTAAAAAATAATGTTATGATTATAAAATTCTATTAACTTAAAGTTTCTAATAAAAGTTGGGTTTTATTATAATTTATGCTTATATTAGTCAATATAAGGGCGTGTTTAACTCCAAATTAAAAAGTAAGCTTATTTTACTATTCAGCTTATTTTTTTTACTATTTATGGTACTACTATACTTTTTGATATTATTTATATTTGTCAAGAACACTTATTACTCCTACAGAAGCTTATCTAGAAGCAAGTCAACAACTAGCCAAGCCCCTACTACCACCAACACTTGTCAATCACAAGCCAGATGCCTACCATCTTGTATAAAACAAATTGTAAATTGTATCTGAATTTTGTTTGAATTTCGTTGTCTTTAAATAACCTATTCGTATCTTTGTAATGGCAAGAGATAGTCTCCCTCTAAAGTCCTTATAACCTATGTAAAAAGTCTGTTAAATCTAATAATATCAGTCAATTTGTTGTATCTAATTCTCTATTCTATTCCATGCTTTTAAGCAATTTTCTATATTTCTTTAGCATTTTGAATGAACTCATTAGCTACATAAACTTTCTAAAAATAAACGTAAAGTTTTGGTGATTTTTATTGGTGCAAACATAATCTAACCTAAAGTATAAACTAAGGAATTAAGAAAGTTTAATATGAGAATTTTGATTTGATTGCCAAATTGCAATTCCATTAAGGTATCAAAATATTGGTTAAGAGATACTATTTTTCTTTTTAATGTTATATTTGTTATTACAATTTGAATGATTACTTATTAATATATTAAATATTAAATTTCGACAACTGATTTCATGATTCCTCAATTGAATTGACTATATTAGAACTTGCTTTATTTTGGTTGAGCTCGAATATGATTATACTCAATTTGATTTGAGAATCGTTAGTTTAAAATTAAAGGAAAAATATTGTACTTTAAGGCTAATGGTATGAAAAACGCTCTCAATTTTATCTTATATTGAGCATATCAAAATCATAATCATCAATAAAATCACTAATAAGATTTCAATTTATTTAGGAGATTAAGCAAGCAACTATGTGATTTAATTTAAGTATGAAATTATGGGTTCAACATATGATTTTAGGCTTTTCTTCTTGGCAAGGAAGCTCACTAATTTAGTTTAAGGCAGTGATTTTAGGTCACAATTTCATCTTTAAAAAATGACTTACAATCAAAATTGTCAAAATCAAGATCCTACGTAGGATCATTGAAGGTAGGTGGAATCGTAGATCATAAGATCCTACATATTTTCATATTTAAAGCAAAAAACATGTTAATAATGATTTTGTATGTTGAATAATCACATAAATTATAAATTCATCCATAAAAAAATTAAGATTTGCATCATATGATATAATTTGCATGTTATACATCATTAAATCTATACCAACGAAACAAATATATTTAAGTTTGGACCCAATGTATCTAAGAAGTTCAATAAATATTTAATTAGCAACCAAATGCCAAAATATTTATCAAAACATATGAAAAATATTTTTCAAGTTTTAAGTTCCAAGTTTGAAATCCAAAATAAGTTAGCAAATGGAAACTAGCTAACTACAATATGAAATCCAAGAGCAAAAAAAATGTTAAGGTGGAGTGAACATTTAATTATTCTCATTCTAAGGTTCTTATAACTATCATCCTAAATTCCTAATCATCATCATCCATTTTATCATCTATGTAGACATTATATATTTGCATACTATAGCTGCAAAAGACTTCAAGATACAATTTCACGCTCAACTATTCAAGTTATATCACTCAGTAACAATTAAAGAGTATGCTCAAAAAAATCAATCAATCAATATACAAATACAAGCATAACTGATAAAATTATATATAAAAAATATCTTAGTAATATTAGAACAGAAATTAGTATATTGATCAAACAAATTTAACATTATAGCTTAAAATGCAACAAAGCCAACATCGAATTCTTCATTTAGAAATGATGAAGCATTCCTTCATTTTGATTATAAGTGAACTAGAAACTAGAAAACATTTGCTTAGGTTAACATAATTTTATAATATATATATATATATATAATCATACCATCACAACATGAAAAAAATAAAAACCCTTAAAACTTCATCAAAACAAAATATTTATCCCATAAAAAAAAACCAAAAATTTATATTTTTGGGTAGGATCGGTAGGATCCTACAATTCTATACAATCTTACATACGATCCTACCATTTTTACGATCTTAGTACGATCCTAAACGTTTTGGTGAAGTAGGATTATAAAATCGTGTGATATTATGATTTAGATCGCGATTTTGACAACCATGCTTATAGTAATGATTCATAGAAGTGTCATATTTTCCTTGCACACATGTTTGATTCAAAAGTTATTGTATTAACGCACCAAAATCTCATAAAATTTGCACAATAAGCTGATGTGTCAATCCACCATAGGTCATTAAAATAAAATACAATTATGCTTGAACCCACCACTGCAACTCAAAAAAAATATTGTAAAAATGTTTTAAAATTTTGTTATGCTCCTAAACTTTTATTTGATTCAATGAGCTATAGTAATGCTATTCTATTCTAACCCATGGAGCTGGTACCAAGTGTAAAGTTGGATTAATGAAGTATACCCTAGTTAGCATTAAACAGTATTTGTTACTATGTAGTATGTATAGTATAAGAGAGCTTAGGGAAATAACTTTCATGTCACAACTCTAAAATAAACAATTATGATAAACTATGAGTTGTGGAGAAAAATGAGCAAATGCTTGACAATGAAACAGTAAACTTGAAAGTTTTTTTTTTTTTTTACAAGTAGAGAAGGGGATTTAAACTTTTAATTCTTCTCATAAAGTAGAGCAAGCAACACCATTATTGAGTTACAAGGCCCTTGGCCAAGAACTTTTAGCTCTCGCACTTGGAGAGACTAGTACCTTGAATCATCAAGAGTCAATTGATATACTTGTTAAAACTATTCCCAAAAAATAACACTTTAATGCCTAGGCCCAACAAGGTATATGTAAATCAAAGGATAGATTAGTCTCATCTCACGATGAAAGTCATGTGTAGAATAAGCTGGGAAGGAGTTATGGACTTGGAGAGGTAAAAATGATCCTTCCCAAACCAGTTTACTGTCCAACTAATCTTTTGAGCAAAAAATATATATAGCAGGGCCACAGTCTTGCTCTAAAATAATCCCGAAGAGTATACATAAATGTAAGTTCAGGTCTATAAGATGTGGGAGGAAGATTCATCTGCTGCTCCTCTATCAAAAAAATGCAATCAAACTTGATCCACGCTGAAACAAAACAGCAGGCATAAGCAGCTTCTATCAGAGCTGTGAAAAAGACAAGGCCAGCCACATTCAAAGCAAAAAATGGGCAATCTATATTCTACCTGTTTAAGAAACATGCTGGGTGGCACAGACCTTTCAAGAACCCAAACAAGTAGCCTTTTTCTGTAGTAAGAAAAACAACAGTATCAGAAATCACCAACTCCCCCAACCATTGCTTGCTCTTTGCAATGCTGGCTGGTTTTGGGATAACATGGGAGCAAATTGAAACAAACTTGTAGGGAATGAGATCTGCAAGATTCGCACCATAAGATGCAGGGTTCTGAAGAGAAAAATAAATAGACCATCTGTCCATCCACTCGTCAAGGCATATGAGTATGCTCTCAATAAAACAAAACCTAAATACTAGCAAAAAGAACCATTCATCACTGCATTGACCAAGAACAGAACAGAACTTTCAGTAACAAAATTGGCAATAAAAAAAACAAATCAAGACCATGGAACCCAATTCCAGAGAAACAACTGCCATGCAAAAGGAGAAGATGATTAGTAATAGGTAGATGACTTGCTAAGCCTAAGCAAAAAGAACTTGTCAATTGCCCATTGCCCTTAATAGAAACTCGCCCAACACGCCAAATCTGTAGTAGATACCATACTTGCCATCAGGTTAAAAAAGAAACAATAAGATCATAAAGTCATCCTAATAATACATGAACCAATACCATTTGCAACAATAAGATCAAGATATAGAATAACAAAGTTCCACAATAGCATATAGAATGCTTTCATGGCAACAAGAAAGTTCCAACAACCACCTTAAATGGCCTGGTCAAAGAAGCTATTCATCTTTTTCTACCACCACGCTCTCTTAAAGAAAGTGTAAGTGTTTCTCCTGCTCCAACATTATAATATGCCAGCGACATATTGTCCTTGAGAAAGCCAGGTTTTCCACTCAATTTCTGTTTATTGGCAGGAAGCTGAATCTCCCCTGCAATTTTCTCCTTAAGGCTGCCAACAGTTTCAGATAAAGACTGCACTGTAATCTCCAGAAGCTGCCCTTTAAGATTTCCTTCATCAACATTGGGAGCAGAGACAGCGATACGGACAGGCCCCTGCAAAAATGAAAATCATTCTCAATCAGGAAATCCAGAAACCATTGGTATAGAAAATGTTATAGAAGTGAAAAGAGGCAAAGGCAAAGACTCCACATACCGGATGCTGTGCAAGAAACTGGTCTTCTGGAATAAGCAAAGAATCATCAAGCTTCTGCCTCTTTGGCTCCGGTTCTTCAGGAAGTGGTGGAGGAGCTTCCTCGGGTGGTGGCGGTGGAGGCATTCCTTGAGGCAAAGGCGGTGGAGGCATCATAGACATATTAGGTTGGGTTACAGGAAGAGGAGCATAAGGTCGGGGAACTTGCATCGGTGTAAACTGAGAACCTGGTGGATGTGGTACAGGAATACTAGGAGCATTCATAGACATTGATGGCGGCATTGGGGGTGGTCGATTCACCATAAGAGATTGCTGTCCAGAAGTCATTGTCATTGGGGGTGGAGGTGGTCGAACTGAAGGAATCATTTGCATAACTGGTGGCCTGGGCATGGGTACAGGGAGCCCACCACTAGGTGCAGCAGAATACTGTACTGTGTTAACACGAAGAAGATTCATGGCTAGTGCAGGTGGTGGAGGAAGTGGACGAATGGATGGCACACCAGGTCTAGGAGGAGGAGCCGCAGGACCAGGAAGGTTTCTTCCATCATTATTAGAACCATCATTTTGATCCTCTCCGATATTCTGTGACATGGCCTGGTTAGCAGTGCGTCCAATGCTTCCAGTGTGACCATCCCATATGACTTGCTTTGGTTGCTCATCTTTCTTCTTCTCAATCTCAGCCTTGACAGCATTAGAGACTTCTTCTTCTGTGGTACCAAATATATCTGGACGCGTTCGTGCAAGTCCCACAATGTTCCTAGATATCTCATCATCCTGAGCAAGTGTGGTCTCCCTAATCTTAGCAAACATCCTTTCTTTTTGTTCTTTGTACTTGGGATCGATGAGGGAAATCCTCATGTGTTCAGACATCTCATTATTAGGGATTAGCTCACCAGTAATTGGAGAAACAACAAATTTTGTTGGGTCTCTTTCTGCAGGTATCCTGTCCTCTGGTCTCTTCCAATTCTTCACAATTCTCATTGGTGGTTCTGGTTCTTCTCTTACCTTCATATCATTTTGCTTTCCATCATCATTCTCTTCAAGACTAGTTGCCCTCATGCCCTCTTCAACAAGCTGCACTTCTTCCTCATCCATTTCCATTTCCACCTCCTTTCCTGGCTCAACAATATCAGTATCTTCTTCCATAGCTGACACCTTACTTCTCCTTATAACCTCCTCAATGGTCATTGGAGGGGGTAAGTCCTCATCCTCATCATCCACAAAGTCTATCGATTCAACCACAACAAAATCATGCCAATCAATCATAGCCATCTCTATCCTTTCCTGCTCCTTTTCATCCTCAGCTTTCTGCCTTGCCTGCTCTTGTGAACGCTCCCACTCAAGCCGATTCACACATCGTTCAAGCACGGTTGTCATGTCAGCAACACTCTTCTTTAGCTTATCCGTCAAACCCTTTGGAGGCATCAACACTTTCGAATACGCATCCGCAAGTGAAGTGAAAAACATGAACATACTGTGAGTTGGTTTCAAAAAGTGAAACTGGGGGTTATTAATTTCCCTACTAGTCAACCCCGTCAAGAACGACTTCCCATTCCGAGCCACAAACTGTGCTGTGAGCTTAATTATATCCAATTCCTCCCCAGTAATCCCTTCAGGAAGCCGGACAGTATACTGCTCAGCTTCTGGGGGGTCAAGAACTTTACGAACAGGTTTAAACAAAGCAGACAGATCAGCCTTCGCGGCCTCAATACCATCGGTAGTAGTAGGAGGAGCAGATGGTGCTGATGACTCAGTAGCCACAGGCAGAGCAGAATCACCAGGCTGCTGTGCCGGAGACAGATTCTGAGCACGAAATTCCGATAAACGATGTTGATAATAAGCATGGTAAGGGTCAGAAGAATTCAAAAAATTGAACTTCACATTGCCAGCATTGTTAGCAATAATCCTCTTTTCAAACTCAGGACCATTCTTGGCAACAAACTGTGACGTCTTGTCAACAATGGTTCTGATATCCGGAGGAGGATGTATTATACCAATAGTTCTCGTGTGCGACGCCACCGACACGGGCACGGGAACTGACTCATTTGATGATGGTTTTTCATCATCATCAGTCAATTGAGCTGGCGGTAAGGGCCCAAGATTTCCATCAGAGGGTGGAGCAGGAAGGGGCAAAATTGGCAAAGCACCTAACATTTTCTACTATTCAAAGCAAACAAACAAAACCCCTAGACAAATCCAAGTAACACAACAACCTTGTTCAACGAAGATTCATATTCCAACCGACCACAAATTATTCCTACCTGCGAATCATAAGAGAAACAACAACAAAAACAACACTTTCAATGCTTCTCTATGAAAACCCAAGTTGGCAAAAAACACTAATAAAACGATAATAAAAAATATCCCTATTCCATGAACTGATTTGCAGTGGGCTTTTTTTGGGGGGGTTTGTTTAATACCTATTTTTCAGTTATATGGTATGGAAATAAAGAAACAGAGATTTTAAAGGGAAAAAATGGAAAAGAAAGATAGTGGGTAGGTTAAGTGAGAGGAAAACCTAATCGAAAGAGAAAAATAAAAATAATTAAGATTGAAATCTCACAGATCTTAGAGAAGAAAGGAGAAATCTAGAGAGAGAGAGAGAGAGAGAGAGCATACCAGAGAGAGACGGTGGAAGTGGTTTTCTGGGGGAAGGCGGCGTGGGGCCTTTCTGGGTGTCGCGAGCAGGAGAGTGCGTTTGTGCGTGGGAGTTGGAAGAGAGGAGGAGGAAATACAATTTTTAGATTTTTACTCATTTTATGGTTTTTTATTTTTTGGGGAAGTAAATTTTTTTTTAATAAAAAATAGGGATTTTCTAACGTACAAAATCTAATAAATTGTTAATTGTATCAATTTTTCACTTTTTTTTTTTTTGAGAATTTTTTTTCACTTTCTTAGAATGTAAAGCAAAGTGGTGATGGAGCATGCTATGCCTTGGGCCTAGCCTCCTAGGGGGCATGGGGCCACAGTTTCCCCAAAATTTTAAATTCTTTTTTTATCATAGCACAAAAATATGCCAAATTATGTCTTGGTATGGTTCTTACTTTTTTTTTTTTTTTTTTTTTAACTACTTAATTATATTTTGTTAAAATTCATATTTTGACAATCAAACAGTTAGATTGCATGCAAATTTTTATTTTGTTCACATGTTAGTTTTTCTTTGATTCATAAACTCATCTTTTGTATATGATTTTAAATTTTAAGAAACATAAAATTTAAAATTTAATAGATTATATGATTTTTTTTTTATCATTTTATTGCTTATGAGAAACAATGTAATCTAATAATGGAATTGTAAAAAATACATCTGATATAAAAGATAAGTTGTATATTATCTAATAAATATGAAATGTGGATTATAGGCGTGGAGGATTCCTATTATTTTTTGCTTCAAATATGTCATTTCTCTTTGATTGCTCATTATTTTCTTCTTATTGCTTGTTTTCTTTCAATAATATCACCCTTTTTTTTTTTTTTATCTTGCAATGTTATTCATTAAAAAAAACTATCTTGTGATATTTGTAAGTATGAATATGGGACTTGGGTATAAGATTTGTTGATGATTTGGACATTTGTGATCGATTGGTTATGTCTAAGGCTGAACATTCTACTGAGTTAGGGTTTTGGGGTGGGGGTGGGGGTGGGGGTGGGGGTGGGGGGGCGGGGGTTTGAATGGAACTGTGTGGATCGTCTTTCTAGCAACATTGACGGCAATCTCTATCAAGGTGGTAGTCAATTGCCAACAAAATCTCGCAAGCCAAGATCTAAACCCATAGATCTAAACACCAAAACCCACAACAAATCAAACTCATATCTAGTCTTACCTTGTTGGCTTTAAGCAAAAGTAAATATGCTTTCATTCTACACGAGTCATGACACATTATGTTGTAACACAACCACACACCACCACACATGATGGCCCATGACAATGACTCAACAAGAGAAAGGGGTGGAAATGAACAAATTTGACTACAATAAATTTCAAATTTAGGGAAGGGAATAGAAAAATTGATCTGTCTGTGTGTGTGTGTGTGTGTGTGTGTGTGTGGGGGGGGGGGGGGGGGGGGGGGCAAGTGTGGCTAGTTGACGTCTAATCGCCACACTCACCTTTGACTCCCCACACCCCCCCCCTCCCCCCAAATTCATTATTGGAGCCTTGTTGAGTGGTTTAAGCTATGTGACATTCGTCAATTCTGCTGGTCTGAATTAAGATATGAACACCCCTAATTATGTTAGTGTTCGACACCTCCACAAACCTGGTCGTGGTTTCAATGTCATCAAATTGAGGCAAGATTTTTTTTTTTTTTTTTTGGGTTTTAATATGAATTTGGGTTTTTGTTTAAACCAGCCTCTTGATTTTATTTTCAAATTTGGATATATATATATATATATATATATATATATATATATATATATATATATATATATATATATATATATATATATATATAATTTCTTAATCAAGGGCGGTGTTTATTATTGTTCAGGGGGTTCAAATGAACCCCTGACTTGAAAATAAAAATATTATATATAAAAAATATTTTTTTATTAGCTTATTTTACTTTAAAAAATATTTTTGAACCCTTTAACTTAAATTTTGCACGCCCTAATTACAAATAAGTCTAACTCAAAACTAAGGTGATCGATACCGTACCGGTACTGGCCGTACCGGCCGGTATATACCGTACCGGTACTGGCCGTACCGGCCGGTATATACCGTACCGGTACTGGCCGTACCGGCCGGTATATACCGTACCGGCCAGTGCACCGATACTGGTACACTTCTATATTGTATCAGAAAAAATACCGGCCGCGTACCGGCCATACCGGCCAATTTCGAGCAATACCGGCCAGTACAGAAAAAAGCTTTTTTTTTTTTTTTTTAGTTTTGTAGTTTTTGAATTTTTGTAAGGGCATAATGGTACTTATTTACACTAACTTATTAGTATTATTTGTTTTCTTAGTATGCAATGAACAACTAAGCTTTCTATTTTTTATATTGTGTTTTTTTTTTCTTTTAATTGATACTAAAGTCTAAAATTATGAATAATTTGTTCTGAATTGAGGTAATATTTTATGATAAATTTTTATATTTACTGTGAGGAGTGAAAAGGACCCAAATGGGCATATGGGCCTTTTGACTGTAGCATGGAGGGCCGACCTGCTCCATAATTAAACTCTACGAATTGGCCCATATGTCGAGGATCCGAGGGTACAGCCGAGGGCGAGTTTCTCCTCGGACAGATCCAAGAGAACTCAAGACTTCATTATGAAGGTCAAGACACAACTCTAGAAAGACTAATGGTTAAAAGGGGGAGGCCCTGAACCTTCTAGATACATCAGTGTTAAAGAAAATATCAAGTGCAAAGGCTGCCACCTCCGCATTAAAGGCTCTGCACCTATCTCCCTGGCCGCATTAATGGGAAAGTGACCCCTGAACAGTAGGGCAGAAACTTCTAGTTAGGGTCCCAAAAGGCATCAGAAAAAGGAGTATTTAAGGGGGAGGAATGCAAAAGAGGGGGGGGGGATCTCTCTCTCTCTCGCTCACTCTCTCTCTCTAAAGAAAAAGAAAGGAAATTAAGGATTGTAACCTGTAAGAAAGAAAGAGAAATAATACAGAGTTGGTCTTCGGCTTACATCCGAGGAGGCGTATTTGCAATTAACAATTGTTATTCATAAGTGTTTGTAACTCTCAGGCTGTTGTCAAGTTCTCAGTACCTCTAACCTAGATTTCAAGCACACACTCTACAAATTTTATTGTTTAAGGCTCATTGGGCCTGAACCCATAATCTTCTTTGGGTCCAGGTGCAATTGTGCACTTACATTTACTATAATATAAGTGAAATATTATATGTTTATAAACATGGTTCTATATATATAAAATAGCGGTAAACCCGAAACGGTACACCGGTATTGACCGGTATCCGAAATATATCGTACCGGTGGCCAAACCAGTACAGCTTCCGGTACGGTATTGACTTCCTTACTCAAAACTAAACAATAACACAGGCCAACCTAGTCCAAAACAAAAACAACACAGATTAGCCCATCCTAAAACCAAATAACAACACAGATCATATAGATCTCTCTCTCATGAATCTCATTTCATCTCAGTTAATTATCTGACTATCTTGGTATCTTCAACTCTAAGAATAAAAAGTGAATATTTGTGAGTGTCTATTTTATTATAAATTTATATTATATGTATGAGTGTGTTTAATACTGATTATGAACATTTTTTTTAATAATTTTTTTGTATGAATTGTGATGTGTGCGAATATATGCATGAATTGTATAAATATGATAAACTTTATATAATTTAATTTTTAGGAAATACAGAAGGTTTGTAATGATTCAAAATATTAAAACTTGTAGAAAGAAATTGTTTTTTTCTTCTTCTATATTTTATATGCAAGATAGAAATTCTACTTTATTTTAATCTAAGTGTAAAGATAGTTCACTCCTGGAGACTTGAACCCTGACCCTTACCTTTCACACCTCACAAACACTTATACTTATAGAGTACCATTGCACCAAGGGTGTGTGGTGGTGTAGAAAGAAATTGTAAAACTTTATGCATTTGTATTTTTTTTTTTTTTGGTTAGTAACTTGATATAGTCAAGTTTTATTTTAATTAAATTTTGTTTTAACTTATATTCCTTAATGAACCCTCTAGATAAAATTTCTAAATTTCTATAGAGCCGCCACTGCTCTTGGTAAGTGATAAGAGTATAGGGATTTGAATATGAAAATTGAAGTTAGGTTGTGTACCTGTGTTTGATTACCAAGAAAAGAAACAATGAATTGAGGGATAAATGTGTCCATAAAATATATAATCCGTTAATTCAATTTAGTCCAAATTGAAGGAAATGTAGTAAATAAAGTTTTTTGAATTAAGTTATAACAAGATAGGGAAAAAAAAAGAAAAAGAAAAAAAGAGAGTTCGCATTGGAAATGAGTCGTGGAAGGAAAGTTTTTTACATTCTTCAGTCGTTGAAAGTACGTTCAGGAGGGAAAGAAAGAGAATTTCTCAAACTATGTGAGAGCACAAACTCATATACATGATCAGAGGTATAATATCTACATGACAAGAGGTTACATTGTTATACTGTGTTCAGTGTAATGACAAAAGCAAGAGATACACAGACAAAAGGGTTACTTTATCAGAATGAGAATTCCTCAGGTATTTCTTGAAATTTGCCAGATAAAAAGCTCTTGTACTTGCCTTGAAGATCTCCACCTGATAAAGATATTATGAATTAATCCATCAAGTAAGAGTTCCCTAACAATTTAAAGGGAGGGGAAGAGAAGCAACAAAGAGCTACCTTTCACTTCAAATGGGGGGATGTTCTTGGACAGAGTTGATTCCACTAACTTAACAAGATCCTTGCCTGAAAATTTAACAAATGACACCACATTAAAACAAGTACCTGTGCTAAATAATCTAATTCAAGTAAAATCGATTACCAGAAAGTTGGTTGAATGGAAAACGAAAGAGAAGAAAAGGTAAGGACTTCAGCAAAGCAGGGTCTATATTCATTTTGTAGTAACAATGTCATAATGTTCTTTATGTATTAAAAGGGTAAGAGAATCATGCTATGTTAAAAATAATAAAGATCTTGGAGCAGACAGCATTAATTGATACAAACCTACAACTATCTAATCCCTTGGGGATGTCTGACCACAACAAGAAAGATGGGAAGTTAGACAATAATATTTCTGAGGCGCTGTACAAAATTACAGTATAGCCACATGCCTGTCCTTGTATTCTTCTTTTCCCCCCTTGATAAATAATCTTTCCTTTTTGTTTTGGCATTTATAACTGTAAACGGAATGTATAAAGTATTTGCATCTCTTATTTCTTTCAACAGATGCAATATCCTTCCCTTCCCACAATAAAAGAATCTGTACTTTGCTTAGAAAGGTGGCAGATGGCAAAGACCCAGAAAACAAAAACAAAAAAACCTAAACCACTTAGAACCAGTAATCATATTAGGAGAGAAGAGAAACAGGAAAAAAAGGGGGGGTGTTGTTTACAAAGATGATTAGACAGTTACTCTCAAAAGGTTGACTCCTATCAATGAAACAGTTGAATTAATGCCAGTTCTTTACTTACCATTTACACTCTTTTCCCCCTCGTTAACATTAATCAGGAAGGATGAGATTTGGTTCTCTTGCAACTGGAGAAAGATTTTAAAAGATAAATTAGACCAAATAAACATAAGCAAATACAATTATATTAATTTAAGTTGGGCAATATGCATGCATTAAATGAATTTGCCTTGGACAAAAGAGCCTTTGCAAGTTCTAACGGGTCACTAGATGAAGGACCGTTGCTGTATGCAGGAGTGAACTTCCCGTCTTGATAGCCTGCTAGGAAGTGATAAGCTGCTTGGCCAGGAGAGAGCTTTGATACAGAAGGGATGATTCCAGAACTGCTTCAATAGAAAGGAGGTATTACACATGGGCCAATGTATGGTAGGGAAGAGGAGTAACATGAAAGAAAATTTGGATGAATTTCCAATAACTTCAGAAAATTTGGATGAATTTCCAATTTGGATGAACTTCCGGTCATGCATATTGCATTCTTCTTTCTCCAATCACCCATACTTTTCCTCATTCTTCTTCTTCAGCATTATCAAATAAGGGTAATTCACCTTTAGGCTGCCCTCTAACCCAACAAAGAATGATTGACGTTAGGATCAGAGGAGGACCAAGTATCTTCTCGAGCAAGAGTTCCACAATCCTTTATTTGGACTTAACAAACACAAGCTAGGGATTTTAACATCATTTCTTCTGAAGTGACATAGATCAATGATAAAAATTGGCTTTCTCATATATAGAATATCTAGACCTTTAAAAGGTGGGTTTCAATCATAATAGATGTAGGGATTATGGTTTAAGGCTCTATGATTTGGATTAATGGTAGGGAAGACGGGTTATTTGGCAATATTAAAATTGTTCCAGGGAAGAGGATATTATGAAATAAAATGCTAGTAACCTTTCTAGATGGTTGTTCTAGAGATCTGGGATTGAATCTCACATTCCATTTTAGTAATAAATTGGAGGAGAGGAGACAACAATCACAGATATTGATGTTGTTTCACTATAATTATCCAAGTAGTTATTGATTTCCTTAAAATGTTCCCTGGAAACCAAAAAATCTAAAGAGTGCATGTTAAAAACAGCCATGCCATCCAATCAACAGTACTTCTTCAACAAAACAGCAGGAAGAAAATAATTTGAAACACATGCCATGTGTTTCCACATGCCTTTTCCTTAATGGGTAAAAACCAGCGTTAGTGAATTAGCAGGAAAGCAGATTTTCAACTAAGGCCTCTAGCTCAACACCAATGATGCTTTACCACCTAGCTAAACGCCACTGCTCAAGTGCAGTGTGTGTAATAGTATTTGCTCTATTTACATAGAAAATGGTTCTCTGCCCCGGCCTGCTCAATTTGACCAACTAGCTTTCATTAGTGCTATCAGTTTTACAAATTTTGATTTTCAGTTGAACACAACCATTATAATGACTGGTCTAAGCTGACCCACATTCTACATAACTGGTCCACAACTTTTGCATCACAGCTATTGATCATGTACTACCTTGTTACATATGCACTGTGCAAAAATCATTTGGACAGGAGCCATTAAGAATTTCATAGACCTATCCATATCATTAAGTAAAGGGACTAAAGAACCTTTACATGGTTTTGTTACCTATCAGAAGATCCAAGGATAACAGCAGCTGGCAGCTTGAATAAATTCGAGCCACTAGATTTTCCACTTTGAAAAAATGGTGCAACACCTTGAGAAGAAAGAATTACACCAGCATCTGCAGACACCAAGGAATCTGTGCACCTCTGAATGGTTTCTTCGGATGCAAACAAAAGAATCACTGAATCACCAGATACTAGAAGCCTGAAATTTGTCAACTGCAGATGTAAATAGGAATGCATAAAACTAGAATTATAATAATGTGTAAAGATTGGAGAACATTGCCTTGCAGATAGAGGAAGGCCTCCCCGTGCAGATATTACTGGTCCAGACAAGGCAGCTAGTGCTTCTTTAATTCCATTTGTATCTGAGAATGCTTTACCACATAAAACGAGTGATGATCGCTCAATATCAGCAGCTATAAATCCCCTAGTTCCTTGAGATCCCAGACCAATAGTGTCCCCCACCCCTGCACTGCATGGTCAAACACCAAAATTGGATTAACAAAAGTAGGTAGGTGTTTTTGATAAGTTAACAACATTTATTAGATGAAAATTACTAATGAAGCTGAATAGTCAAAATCAATATTGGTGAGCTTTGGATTAACACAACTGGGAAGCTATCATATCCCATGTATGTTGGGACCATGAATTTGTCAACAAGAAGAACAGTGGATGAAGCACAATTCCCATGGCCTCCTGCATCACCAGTAGTGACACATGGAAGATTTTTTATTTTTTTATAATTTTTAAAAAGGACGTTTACTAAAGGTTGAAAAAAAGAAGAGTTGTAAGACTTGACAGTCAATAGATTCCTGATGTAATACAAGATATGAGTTTTCATTTTTATGTAATTTTCTTTATTTTAGGTTTAGGGCTATTACTCTTTGATTTTTGGTGAATTTAATGCTTTCCTAGTCAAATTAGAGTCATATTAAGGTAGTGTAAGATCAATTTAGGAATATTTTTACTTGGAAAATAAGTTTCTGGAGCCTTTAAATAGGCATGCAATATGTTTCTACCTAATTTACCAAACACATTTTATTTATATAAAAAAAATAGGCATGCAATATGTAAAATGAAAATTCAATTTCAGACTTCAGAATATCAAAATATCAAAATATTTTCAATTACTAAGGAAGCACTTAAAATCAATAAGATTTAGATTCCCATTAACTCTGTTTCAAAAATCAGACTAGGCATACCCAAGCATTCTCCTAGGCAAGATCATGCATTTTGCATTACAAAGCTTAAAGTATAGGGCTTATACTTTTAGGCATTTGAGACCTATTAGAGTTAGATAAAGCATGAATAGAAAGTGGTAGTAAGTACCTTATAGCGGAGGCAACATAAACAGTCAAAGGACAAGAATCATGTGAAACCGCACGTATTGTAGTCTTCCAAAGAACATTTGACAGTGATAATACAGCAGCAGGACTATCACTTATTACACGAACTTTTGCATCACATTTTGGTGATGAGCCAATAGCCCCATCATGAACAAAAACATCTGAGATGGATGATATGTGACTTGTAACCTGCTAAAACCAAGTAATAAAAGGGAAATCAGATAAATATTGAGCACTATTCTGAGAAGGAGCATGCATGATATGGAGAATACACTTTTTCTGTACACTATCATCCGAGACTAGAGTAAACCAGGAAGGTGCAAATGGTGCTAGACTGATTATAATTAAATAGGCAGTGCTATAAATATCTTTCTTCCATATAGAAGAACAATTCTTACAAAAAACCATGGAGACTTCTATTGCCAAATCACCAGTACATTACAGGATAGAAGAGTACAAAAAAGAAAAATTCTGCAAGGTGATTGCACTTCTTGGTACTTCAGAAATAAAGTGATGATCCATTGATCATTAGTAAATGAACCCAAACTTATTGTTCAAATGAGATGCAATCTCTCTGGAATTATTCAGAAATTATAAATGCAGTTATCACAAATTACCTATAACAAACTTGGAAAAATCAACTTTGGATACCTCCTCCTCCTCAGAGAGAGAGAGGGAAAGAGAGAGAGAGAGAGAAACAGTTTTGAGTGGGCATATTCCTTGGTGGATACCACTATAAATATTTAAAGAACTGAAGTTGAAAATTCTCTAAGAATATTATTTTCAAGGTAGCAATTCCTTGCAAATTGAATAATATGCAACAAGAAAAAAATCACATTCTAACAAACTTATACAACTTCTTGATATTCTTCAAAATTATGTCCATGTCATATAAATGTAAGTATAAACAACATAAACTTAATGATAGAGTGTGACAAGAAAGAAAAGAGGACATCAATGTCAAAAGCTAAAACATGCCTGTTTCAAAAGTTTGCTAAAATCTGCCTTGGAAATTTCTGAAGATCCTCCAACAACACTTCCTCTAACATAAACAGGAAATCCTGACAAGGACTCTAACAAGAAAAATGGGGAAAATCATAGCAGTCAATATAAAGGAATAAAATAAACAGTTTTAGAAATTAATATGTGAAAATACAACCTGCAATGGTTGCACCCCTTTTTTGTAGTTCAGAATAGTTCAAATTTAGAAAAGCTTTATCCTTCACAATTACGCCTTTTCTGGCCAAAGCCCAGTTAAGACCATAAGAAAATCCAGGGCCCACCCTGCATTTAAGAAGGCTTGAGGAACATATACAAAGATTGCAAATCCCATAACCTACATAGTGTATCTGACAGTGTTTACACACCATAGAGTTTGTTACCTAACAATTTAACTACACAAGTGAAATCACATAGCTAAAAGTCTAACACACCCATTAACCAAAAAGCCTATGACACTCCATGTCAACAAAGAAAGAGGAAACATAGTGAGAATGTTCTATAAATAGTTAAAACCTCCTCAAGGTATTTCACTAATTCCATCCCAATGCAAATATCAATGTCACCCTAATCTGGTTGATATATGCGCCTTCACTTTCCTCTAAGTCGCTACAGCGAGGAATGATCTTGTTCTACAGCATTTCTGATTATTAATCATAATAAAATTATTGTCAATGAGATCTAGTTCAAATGACGCCTCCTCCCCTTGTAAAATGCAAGATGTAGGGTGAGTTGGTGGGATCAAAACTCACTGGGTGCATGTGTAATTACCAACAAAAAATCTTAATTAAATTTTCTTCCATACACGTTGATCTCAATTTATGTTTGTGCTTTCAAATTTTTGTGCATCTTTTACTGATATGGTAACCAATTTTCTCAGAGGTCCTTCTAAAGACCAAAATGAGTAATTGCAAATTCCCTCATATACTCAAGAAGGGATTTTGCTGCCAAAACTTACAAGTTACAATACCAACAGAACCCTTTTTTTTTTTTTTAATGTGGAGAATCCAACCAAACCAATCTAATGCTATCAAGAAAGATGGGATCCATGACATTAACAAAAAGATTAGGAATTGCATCAAGCCTCAAAATATTCAACAATATTAGAAAAAAATTGATCTTATATGGTAAAATGCTATCTTATTCAGGTTGATGCTTGCAAAGCTCATCACAATGGATAAGATGAGGATTCAATGACTGCTATAAAAGCAATTACATTAGACTAGGTTTGTCTATCAATCAGGAGTTCCAGACAGATGATAGTCATAGATGGTCTATCAGCCAAATGAATGATGCAGTAAAAGAGCAATCATATTAGGTAGGATTCACTGACAGTTATAAATAAATTATATCGGGTAAGCTCTTTCTGTCAAGCAGGAATTTCAGGCAAATGTTACAAGTCATTGATGGTCTATCAGCTAAACCCTCTCCACACTTCACCCTCTAAATTATCGTGTGTCACAGCTAATGATCCCAACACAGTATTATATAAGTACTCTAACAAGGGTTTACAAACAAAGGTGCACACACAAGGTAGCACAAACACACATGGCATACCACATTGGCACTTGTCTTTTGCAAAAAATACAAACTCAAGGCTAATTTCAGCAGAGTATCTATTATAATCTTAAGGTCATCAGGCTAAGGATCACCTTGGAAACACAACTGTTTCAGCTTTCTCCTCAGCAAGTGGGGCAGAAACTGCATTCTGCAAAACCCCAATAGTAAAGAGATTGTCAGATGATGTCTAGTACTAGTTCTATTTATGTTTGGTCGACAAAAAATAAAAGAAAATCGGGATAAAATATCAAGAACATCAGTCAAACATGTGCGATGCAACATTTAAGTGCCTGTCAGTATTGCCATTTTATTACATCTAATCTTCAAGACATCATATCAAACATTTGTTTGAAACCTTAACTGTCTCCAATCCCACAGCATTTATAACCTTATCCACTTTCAAAAAACCCTTCCAAAACACTCATAATCTATTTTCTCCAAAAATCCACTGCACGAGACTCTTTAATCTCCTTATGGGAACTATGCCCATTACTCATATTGTATTGTAAATAACTGTAGCTTCACAGTTTCCTTCTCTATGCTAATATTTTCATAAAGAAACCATTTTTATTTCACTCAATTGCAAACCCATTCACATTAATCTAACTAAACAACACAAGACCCTAAACTTACATTTCTATAATCTCACTCACTCACATCAATCCAACCAAACAAATACGTATTTATACAGCTCAGTACAGCAGACCCATATCCCAGAAACCAGGAAAAAAAAAAAATCAACAGAATCAATAAAGAATCATCTATCATGTACAAATTTCAGCTTCCAACATGAAATCTTGCAATAATATCGAAAAAAAAAAACAACAATTATCAAATAACAAAAAGAAAAACAACATTTCCAGAGACAGATGAAATGGAATAAAATTCATATAACACACAGGTGTACATATAATAATAATAATAATAACAAACTAAAAGAGAGAGAGAGAGAGAGAGAGAGAGAGAGAGAGGAGCTGACGCATCGGGAGGAGGGCAAGAAAGGGTTGGATGTTGAGGAGGAGGAGCGAGTGAGTGAGGTTGAGCTATGGAGGAATCGTTTAAGAACTAGATTCCTCATCATCCTTCCCTTTATCTCAGTCTTTTATAGCTTACGATCAGTGATGCGAACGAAGCAAATGAATATCACGTCACACCCTCTGCATGAACCAAAGAAATATGACACAAAAGGAAAACGAAAAGAGAAATGATATGTCCACAATATTTTTACAACAAATCTTAAGTGGCAGGATGTTACTGGTTGTTATTATTGGGGCAAAAAAGTAATCTTAGTGTTAGGTTCAAATTTGAACCAATAACAACTAACCACCTATGATTTGTTGTAAAAATGTTATGGACGTAGCACATTTCGAAGGAAAATGCTTAGAAACATTTTTGAATTTTTTTTTTCCATTTAATCTTACGTTGCTAACAATTTTGTTAGAAACAATGTGAAAAACTAACATCTCAAATTTTAAAAACTTGAGATCAATGTAAAATTCAAGCTTCTAATACTCGATTTAGGGCGTGGACAAATTTTTCCAAAATTTTCCACGTAGATATCAAGTATATAAAACTCACTTTAAAACTTGAGTTACATAAACTCGTTTTCTGACCACTTAAAACCTAAAATCTAGACCTCACTCGTCACTCTCCCTTTCAAACACTCACTCTCAGACACTCCTCACTCTCACTCTCACTCTCAGACACTCGTCACTCTCAAGCTTGTCACTCTTAAGCTTTCAAACCCAAACTCCCTCTCACACACGCAAATCTGTCACTCTCCCACTCACTAGCAGACACCCAAATCTATCCTCCTTTAGACACCGAAACCCACCCAAATCGCTCACTCTCACCCTTAAACACTCATTCTTCAAACGTCCTTCAGACACCGGCAGTCACACATTCAAACATTGTTTCACCGGAGACGCTCACTCACTTTAACAAAGATGCTCCTCTCATTGACGGCCCGAAGACCCTCAGTCAAAATCCTCCTTTAAGGTATTGTCAATGATCTTCGTTCAAGTTTGTCTTCAAGTTCACTCATCTTATATAAAACACAAACAAAAGATTTTGAATGAAATGCCCATAATGAAAAATTATATTCTAGAACGATCTTGATTGTTCCCAATTAAAGAAGGAAAAAAAAATTTTATCTGAGGGACACTAAAGAAAAATAGGGAACACAATATTTATCTATGTACTACATTTTTTTTTTTCTTTTTTTGTGAAATTGTAAATGTGGATTAAATTAAAGAAGAAAACGAATTGCTTGCTGCAAGTAGCGTCGGCACATAATGTTCACCTGGGATACAATTGTGGGGATTCTGAAGTGATGTAAGCTATAGGAACATAAATCTGAAACCAATTTCCTGTTTGGACAAAAGAGGTTATTTATGTCATATGCTGTTTTAAAAGGCATGAAGTAGAATCATCATGCATTTCATCTGAAAATTGCAAGATAGTATTTGCTTACAAGAATTTACCTTCTCTTGGTTAAGTCTGTCGGTGGTCATCGCTGAAAAGTGAGGGAATCAGAAAGTATGCTGTGATTGTTTTGTCTCACATTTAGCAATTAGCTAGAAATTGCATATTCTATATGATGAAGTAGATACAGAACCATGTGTTAGCGAAATTCATCGCCAACCTAATTGCTTTCAAGAAGAGAGTATCATGCAACTTAGAAGTCTACATTTGTTAGGTACTCCTGTATATGTACTGTATTATGTGTACATATAAAGCCAAGTTTATTTTTTATTTTTTTCCAAAAAACATAAAGCCAAGTTTTTTTATTTTTTTATTTATTTTTCAGTCTATGTCTATGACTAGTGTTACATAATGACAACAAGTTATTTGCCCTCACAATATTAATGATCTCACAGCAGCACTCATTGCAGTATGGACCCTTGGATCGGTGAGGAGCCAGAGATCGTGCGCCTTGATCTCATAAATACTCTAGTGTTGACGCAACAACCAAATCATCGATCAACTGACATTTGGTGTGGCGGGGTGAAATATCTAGTTCTAACAACCACTTTAATTTTTACGTTATCTTTGACTTTTAGCAAGTTCTTCAAAGTTTTATATCTAGTTCTAACAACTACTATAATTTTTATTGATTTTGTAGGACCCAGGCCCACTTGATTGCCGTGGTCGCTCTAAGGAGATGGCAAAGATATCGATGCTGGACAATTGGGTGATAGACATTATCAAGTTGGTGGGGCTAGAAGAATTGTTTAGGGCCCCGTCTAGAGAGATCAATCATGGCCTAATATCAGCTCTAGTTGAGCGATGGCGGCCAGAGACCTATACGTTTCCTGTTCCACATAGTAAGATGTCAATCACCCTGCAAGATGTGGAGGTCATTTTGGGACTTCTTATAAATGGTGAGGTCTTGGTTGGGTCGACTGGTGGGGGTGATTGGAGGATTCCATGAGCGGAGTTGCTTGGTTTTCAAGTTCTAGAGAATGACAAGAAAACTTTGGTGGGGCAAAGAATTCTCATCAGCCGCATTGTTAAGCGCATTGCAGAGCCACTGCCTCATGATACAACGAAAATTTAGATACATCAGTATGCTCGGTGCTATATTTTAGCGCTACTAGGGGATACGATTTTTGTGGACAAGTCGGGAGATAAGGTGCATCTGATTTTCTTGGAATTCTTGCGAAACCTTCGTGATTTGCCACAGTATAGTTGGTGTAGTGCTTGCCTAATATGGTTGTACAGAGAGTTGTGTTGGGCAAGCCATAAAGATCATTCGCAAATTGGTGGGGCGTTGCAATTGGTCCAGTATTGGGCATGGGCGAGGTTCCCATTCTTGTGCCCGAAGATAGAGCCCTCACCTGGATGTGATTATGGCCCATGACCAAAAGCTCCACTTGCATTTAAGTAAGTATTTTCATGATATTCAGTGTGTCATACAATACTCTTCTTAGTAACTAAGTGGTATTATCTTATCTTATGTTATTCGCTCGTAACTGTAGGTGGGTGTGGGTGCCAAGCCCGAAGAATAGGCCATTCAACATGGCGTTGGTTTACTATCGTGAGCAATTAGTTAGAATACAACAGGGCCAGGCAATAATATACAAAAAAATTCTGTTTGGTTATGCTCAATAACCATTATTATTATTATTGTTGTTGTTGTTGTTATTTGTTTCGAAAAAAAAGGAAGTCAAATTCAATTGATCAAGAAAATCAAGAGTGCCACTCACCATTGTAACTACCATATTATCCAGAAAAAAGTTGTTTAAAATGATAATAATAAAAAAGTTTCCATATCATTAAAAAATATATATACTATGTCATTACCCCTTTACATATTTTTTTAACTACACGATCAATATTGCTTACTTGAAAATTTTCCTGCCAATTGTTGCTATAATATATTAATATATTTATATCTCAAACTGTCAAACCATTTGTGAAAGAGAAAAAAAAATACAAATTCAAAATTATAGGAATCATTTATTACTATGAAAAAAATTATCCGTTGTCAAAGAGTCAAAGACATGTAGTGGCCCAACTCCTAAACAAAGCATCTTGTAACCCAAATTAAGAGCCATAGTCATCTCTTCCTACGTAGAGTATGTAGTTCCACCCTAGATTGATAGTCCAAAGGCATTCTGATGGGAAGTAGACAATAAAAATATTCGACTCCTTGGCTACCAAGAACAAGCTTCCACGGAATTTAATATTAGCACACAACTTCTTCCACTTATTAATATTCTAGGCACCTCAATTCCTGCCCAAGTCTTTAACTGGATCACCTTAGATTAAGATGAGTGCTCTGGGAAAATTGTAATTCCAAACAAAATTTAAATTCCAGACAAATATGAAAAGGGAGGAGGGGGAGAAAATTTTGGCTTAATGATAGAATTGGGACTTCCCTACCTCGGCTATACAATATCTTGCTCCCAGATTAGCTGCTTTGAGAATTGAACTTTGTCCTTGTCATTTTGGAAAGTCTACTTTGGGTCTAGTGATGTTTGGGGGGGGGGGGTGGGTGGGTGGTGTGAGGGCTTAAGGGGGCTTATTTTCCAATCAACTACAAATTATTTACAATTTTACCACAATTTGAAGAGAGTGAATTTTGTTTGGCCATGTTCACTTTTGTGATTAAAAAGATTTTGACCTCACTGTCACATTTTAGACCATGTTCACTGTCATCTTGACTTTTTAGAGCATGTTCACAGTCATATTTTGTTATTGAATTTTGTTTTACATTTTAAGATTTTATCATAATTGTTTTTTGTTTCTATTGTAGATTATGTGACAGCCATATAAGACAGACTTAGGCCACCTTCCTGCCTTTTGCGTTGCAGGGAGGGATATGTGGACGACAAGGGTGCCACATGTGTGTTTTTGCATAGTAGAGACACACCACTCAAATCGTGTCCTTCGATAGTTTGGGTTGGCGCAGGAGGAGCCCGCCCATGTTGACACCGGTGCAAGACTGCATACAATAGACTTGCATGGGAAGGTGGACAAAAATTGGAGGGAGGAACACGCATCGTATATCCGAGAATGGGATACTCGACAACAACGAGTTTGTCATGCACCTCCCCAGATTGGTGAGATGCTCTGCAATCATGCCTATTACCGTTGTACCGTCCAATCACTCAAAAATATGTTGACCACAACAGTGCTAAATTAGATATAATGGTAATGTGTTCTAATTAGATTTTATTGCCTGTTTTTTTTTTTCTTCAGTAGATGTATGAACGTAGAATCAATTGATTTCTTTCTTTGGATTTGGAATATTACCAATATTAGCAATTAATAAGTACTAATATATACATTCTGTAATTGATATATAAATGTCTCAAATTTGATTGTACTAGTTCCTTTTTATTTCAGATTGAAAGCCATTTAGTGTTGTTGAAGCTGCTACCTGTAGGCAGCCCAGGATGTCTGATGCAATAAAATTACAATTCATCATTCTACCATCATTTTACAACCCAAGCGGTATACACATGTGAGGACCCACATATACGATGACCATCCATTGTCCATGGAGATTGGGCTCCATGACTGCCGCGACATATTACTTGCAGGACTCATCCACGCATTTTGCACAAAGTTTGACCTTCGTCGACCTACTTATTAGAAAATGTTTGTTTTTCTTGAGGGCACAAATTGTTAATGTGTGCTTCACCTCCACTTTATTGGCAAAAGTCAACTATTTGCACAAATTCATCCCCTCTCTCCAAGTAGACACAAATGGTATCTCAATATTTGAAGGATCAATCATATTTGCCCAAGTATTTGCTAAAAACAAGGCAGGAAGTGAGTAGCAGATTGTGTTCGTAATGTTTTGGACACTAATAACATTGTTTGCATCAGGTTCACTACGGTTAAATATCTCATCGTCATCAGTGTCTCCCTCAATGTCCCTCTTAAAGTCCCCTCGTTCAATCCTCTCTTCATACTCATCTCTATCTAGAAATCTTCATCGTTAATGGCAGTCTCATCAACATAGTCGTCATCATCATCATTATCATCATCATCATCATCCTCTGGATGTATAGAATACTCATATTGAGCATCCGGAACTGTAACTTGTAAACATGTGGTTGTTTGTTGGATTTCCTCGATACTAACTTCTGCACGTGGTTCCAACTGTATGTACAACTCAATACCACTTATTTTAGGTATTCTCTCCAACTTGTCAAACATGATCTTTATATGTCTGTCTGCTTCTATCGCCATGTACTTATAATAAATTCGGTGCTTCAGGACTGCATGTGGCATATGATAAGTAATTTGTAGGTTGCGCACAGTAGGATTCACACACAATTTTTCCATAACTATCATCTTCAATTCATCAAGGGTTTTCAACCTACGATCAATTTGGGTATAATTGTACTTTATACTTGGCCCTTCAAATGGCAATCCCTTGTTCACATTGGCATTCTTAAGCGGACCGCTGTAGTATAAGATTATATCAATTACAATCATTGTGAACCTATTAGAGTCAAGTTACTATGTTAGTTAAAAAACATTTTATCTAGTCAAACTACACAAAGTACAAAACAAATACATTACATATTAGAAGCCTTATAATTTCACATGGATTTTTTTAAGAGAGATTTTACTCACAACTTATGTTAACATTTGTTATTTTTAGTTGATAGTAACACATTTTAAAAATAGGGTTTAATGTGAACACACTCCCCCCTCCCAAATAATACAAGAAAAAAAAAACAACATCAAAACTATATAATTTGTTCAAGTCTTTAATAAAGGACAGTTAGTTAGCGCAAGGAAATTGTAACCACTTGCCATAGCTATAGAGAGAATATAGTCACTTGGTGTAACCACGGCTTCTAAGACCCAACTTTTATTATAGTTTTTTGATGAAGTGGATCCTCATCTAGGCAGAGCCCTTTGGACCCACTCCTAGGAATTAAACCCAACTTTTCTTATTTATCATATGCTTAAATTCAAGTTACATTTGATGTGTTTTTCGGTTAACATTACACCACCTATTATTTTCTAATTGGAGAAATATGTCATCTAATCCCCTTTCAATTTATTTGTTTTTCCCATAACCACCATGCTCACCAAATATCAAGCCTATCAAAGATTAAGAATCATCTCATCTATGCCAAAGGCCTCTTAGCCTGGTGGCCCCTCTGGCCCTCCACTAATAGGGCGAGCTCAAGCTCTGGTTCAACCCACCAACTCCCTCTATAGGGTGAGCAACTATAATAAACTTGAATGCAGAAAACTGTTTGCATTACAAAGATCAATATATTTCACTTTCACATAGTCAAATATTTGTTCTTTTTCACTATGTCAATCTTGAAGCAAGAAACACTCACTAATTGTAGTGAGTCACAAGAGTTACTCACACAAGAACAATTTGATGAAAACACAAACCATTTACAACAAAATCCTCAACCTAAATTAGTTATCCCAGAAATGCCATTAAATATTTTCTCAAGTATCTAAATAGTCAAACTCTTTAACCCACACCCCACAAATAATACCCAACTACAATGACAATCAAATCAAAACCCTTACCTGAGATGTAAATTTGTTGAGAGGGAGGAGCAGTGACAGAGAGTGGCAATGTGGTGTGAGATCAAAGACAATGTGGTGTGAGAAGTGTGAGTGTTATGGGTGAGAGTTATGTGTGAGTGTAGATGCGTATCTGTATTTTATACAATTTTGCCCAACAAAAATCAAGTCTATAAGACTCGAGATCCAAGTATATTTTAATTAAATATCGAGTCTTATAGACTCGAGATCTATGTGACATAACCATATTTCCTGAAGCAAATCGAGTCTTAAAGAATTGGTTTCGCTTTGTAGAAATCGAGTCTTTAAGACTTGAGATCTATGTGGCACAATAGTGTCCAACTCATCAAGTACAAAACGAGTCTTTAAGTATCGAGTTTTTATATAGATCTCGAGTTTCTAAAACTCGAGACGCTAGTTTGCTAAAACCTTTCAAACATGTGTTAATTTACTATATTCTATCCCCTTACTATGCTAGTCCCCAAATATCCCCAACATTTTTACAAACTTGTTGGGGGTGGCTAGGAACAAGTAAAGTTGTACAACTTTTGTCTCACTTCTATCGCTTACAATTTGCCACGTAGCAAGGAGTCCAAATCTTCTGTCCCACTTTTCCTGCTCCACTCTATACTCCAATAAAAACTTGATACGTGTTCACCTAATTAATTAAATACTACTATTAATTAATAACGGTAGCATTAATAAGTCAATAATGATAGTATTTAATTAATTAGGTGAACACGTGTTAAGTTTTTATTGGTGGAGTATAGAGTAGAGTAGGAAAAGTGGGACAGAAGATTTGGACTCCGTAGCAAGTTGTAGCAAAATTTGTGCAATTTCATGTTGTTCTAACATTACTTGGGTGGTGAGTGGTTAATGCTAAAGTAAAAACATGTTGCCCTTCAATAATGGTTGACACAAATATATAGTGTTTTTTATATAGAAATGATTAGATATTTTCGGAATATATATATAGTGACATGATACTTATTTTTCTCACAATTACGATGTATTTCACTAATTAAATTCATAATAAGACTGATCATAAATGTGAGAGAAATGAGCATTACCAAATGGGCAAAACTTAGGCACATTACTTAAGTGTTATTTCTTAGGTTCTGTTTTTAAAATTCTGTCATGTGGATTTTTTTTTCATGGGATGAAAATGTATTTTTTAATTAAGTAGCCATATGACTAAATCCTAAGAGGGGAATTTAGGGAGTAGCACCTAAAGTACTGTACCTAAGTTTTGTCCTTATTGAAGTACCTTATAATTTTTCTAGTTTTTACTTTACTAGGTTTTATGTTAAATGTGTGAAAATGACCTAAAAACTAGTAATTTAGGAGCTGTTTGGTAAGGTGTTTTGAGCAACAGTTTTTAGTGTTTAAACGACATTACACATATTTTCACACATTTTTTCACCCATACATATTTTTAAAAAATACAAATAACATTATTAGAACAATATTACCGAACGGCTCCTTACTTTTTTAAAAACCAGTTCTATTCAAAATTTTCTTAAAAAAAAAAAAAAAAGTTTGAGAAATAAAGCAAGGGGCAAGACAAGAAGCTTGATACCAAGGGACGTGTAGGGAGAGTGAGCAACAGAATAGGGTTGAAGTTGACAAAATGGACGGTACAAATGGGCCGGGTCATTCATCAATGTTGAGTGTATCATTGCATATGGGCGATTTTATTTCGCTTCGATTCGATACACATTTTGAAATAAGTACATTACATATATAATGTACTTCCATAAATGCAATAGGAACCATGGACCTCTATTCATCAAAAAAAAAAAGAAAAAAAAAAGGAATCATGGGCCTCTCGTCCCATCCTCTCTTGTCCCATCCTCTCTTTACACAGGTAGTAGTGTAGTGTGTAGATAGAGGTGAACGTATCTAGTTATTCCTAGCGGGGTGGTTCTAATACTTACGTAGTAGACCAAAAACTCTTCTAAAAAATGAGTCATTTATAAAAAAAAAAAAAAAGAAGAGAATTTTTCTCATTTTTGTGTGTTTATTAACATATAGGAAAACATTTGTCGGTATTTGGTACACTCAAAGAAGTAGTATCATTTTTTTTTTTGGTGCAATTCAAAATCATGTATACCATTTCTGTAATAATACACCAAATGGTTACGAGTAATTCCCAAATCTGCAACACGTACAGATAATTCCCAACCAGCCACTTCACAACTTCTAACTCATTCAAATATAGATAAAGAACCCAAATATCCAACACACTAATAAAGAACCCAAACTCCACTAATTCAATGACGCCCTCACTTTTCGATCAAACAAAATGAAAATTAAAGAAAAAAAAATCGCACAAAATTCGAAACCTTAGATTCACTAATTTTGTAGAAAAATGATAGCAAATTTGCAAAAGAAATCAAAATAACTGCAAGTAAACTTATTGTGATTTTCGAGTAGCCAGATTCCTATGATTGTCAAAGAGCTAGGATTTAGATTTAGGGCTTTAAGAGAGTGAAAGTGGGAGGGGGTGAGAGGCTTATAAAGAGAAGAGAGATAGAGACAAAGGGAGAGAGAGAGAGGGGGGGGGGGGGGACGCTTACCAGTGAAGTCCAACATGAGAATAAGATTGTTTTTCTTTGACCAATTTTTTATTGTCCTTTGACCCACATTTTTTGATATTACCAAATATTGAAAAATTCAAAGAAGGTTTTCCGCTAAAACAAATGAAGCAACATAACATAGAGATGAGATGAGAGAGAAATTGGAGATGCGGCGATAAAAGAGAGATGAGTATTTTGAGGGGTGATAATATAATAAGGGTAAAAAAAGAACATATCTAATAAAGTAGAGACATTTACAATTTCAACAATGATGATGATGCTTCTTAAACTCTAATTACTCTATTGGCATTAGTTCCACTTCTAATGACTCCTTGTCGTATGTCGCTAATGGTGGTGGTGTATGGTATGGGTTGGTGAATTAATAAGAGATTGCAAAAGATTGTGGGTAAAAGGGAAATAAATTATTTTATGATGTAAGGCATGATTCCTATTGTTAGATTCTTTATATGCCATATGTCTTTCATCTAACTAAAAATGGGAGCAAATGAGAGGATTTTTAATGGGAGCAAATGAGAGGATTTTTAATGGGAGTGGAGCCAAACCTAATGAAAAAAAATTATTTTATTTATTTATTTAAAAAATTATTTTATTTATTTTATATGTAAAAAACCCCACTTTTGGCTTCTTTCTTTATTTTTTTTAAAGAAGATTTTGGCTTCTTAATTTATGTGAGTTTATGATACATTTAATATCAATTGTATTTTATTTTGTGTCATAGTGGGTGATGGAAAATCCTATAAGGCATCTACCCTTAATTTTTTGAGTCAAAAATATAGATAGCATTAAATTTTGTGTCATGTTTATCTAAAAATTTGGTAATAACTAGATGTTACGATAATGCAATATTGATATATGAGTAATGCTACAGTCAGAAATTATTTTACAACTTTTTTACAAACTATTAATGTGACAAACTTTTCATTGGTTTTCATATAAATTCATCATGAACGTTACTTTTTCATTTACCAAAAATCACTTACCACATTAGCAATTTGTAAAAATTTTTGTAAAAAAGTTTGTATCTCTAGCATTACTCTTGATATATTAATTAATTATTTTTTTTATATATACATACAATTTCAAAACCTTGTAAGTTTTTTTTTATACAAGATAGAATTTTTACTTTAACAAAATTTAAGTGTATATGTATAGTGTGAAACTCCCTCTTGGAGATTTGAATCCCGACCCTTGACCCCCACACCTCACAAACATTTATACTTGTGGAGTGACTATCGTACCAAGGATGTGCAGTGGTAAAACCTTGTAATGGAAAAGCTATACATTTTTAAATTGACTTTTAGGATTCTTTCTTAATTGTAATACCGTTAAATTTAAACATGCTTCATCATATATAACATTTAGTAATGCAATATATATTTTTACATGTTTATAGGGAGAAACATAATTTTTTCTTCTTTTGGTTAAAGAGGAAAAACATAAAACTTAACATATTTAGTGTCATTTTTTTATTATTAAAAAAGATTAAATAATTGAATTAATTTAATAAAACCCATTCACACTTGAATTAAAACAAATATTAAGAAATAAACTTTATAAATGTCAAATATATATTACTGTAGTTTAATTAAGAGTATATTTAAGGAGAACCATTATGACATGTCAATTATTTATGATGCCTACAAATCGATATTTTCTATTTACATCACTCTAAGATTTGACATATCTTATTATAGGCTTTTACTTCATTGGTATAGCTAGCATATTCCTTATCCACCCATTTGTGATTTGTCAATGCAAGACCTGTTATCATTAAAAATGCAAATTTAATCCAAAATGCTGCTTACACAAAAAATAATTAAATAAAAAATATTTGTAGGGGGGCGATTTGAGTCCTAAGCCCAAAAGGTAACAGGATTAAGGTTCAAAAAGCCTAACACAATGAATTTGTAGAGAGTGAACTAAAAACTAGACTTTAATGAATTGAACAAGGCTCACCAAGGACTAAAGCTGATAAGGAAGCAAAGAAAAACAAGCTTTATGCAGAAAAACCCTTCCTCGGCAAAGTCTGAGGAGAACAACTCTTGGATATATTTTTGTTAGACTTGATTACAGTTTCTGTTCTTGTTGCTACTATGTTTTTTCTATTGATTCTTAGATAGATCCCTTCTAAAGGGCTTCTTTCTCTCTTATATTATCCTATTTCTTTTATCTCCACCCTTCACGTGTAGGTCAAGTTGTTAGTTTTGATCATTGTCTCATTAGCACCTTCTTGAAGCCTCTAGGAGTAGCTATAAGGCTGAATATTACTGTTCTGGTATCACCTCCACATTAATGCGGTCAGAGAGTTAACTGCAGAGCATTCAATGCCGTGGTAGCAACTTTCTCTTAGATATTTCTTAGCTTCCCTTTTTCCTATGCTTTCTTGATATTTATTCTTATCAATAGACCTCCGGAGTGTTGTTCTTAATTGCAGGCCACACATTCTAACCCCTGCTTTACTTAGCCGATGAGGCATTCCTCTTTGGACTACCTTCCCCAATTCTTATAGACATAATCTTTTCATAGCCCACTGATTCTTACCCCTTCACCAACGTTTCATTGTTCTCAGACTACTAAGCGTCCTTGGACAAGGCCCATGACTCAATATACATTTCTGGGCTTTTTATCCCTACAATATCCATAATCAATATTGTACTTATTGCTATCTGAAAAGCCTTTAATAATAATAATAATAATAATAATAATAATAATAATAATAATAATAATAATAATAATAATAATAATAATAATATTAAAAAAAAATACTCTTGAAGGATTGTGTCCCTTACTCGGCAAGTCCCAAATATTGATGCGTATATATATATAAAAAAATCCATAAATTCCATCCTCTCTTATTTTTTAGTTGGCTAAAAATAAGATCAGATTTGTCAAAATGATACATAAATATTTTTTGTTGTTGTTCCCCTGACCCCATAACAAAAGAAGATCAAATAAAATTTTGTGAGAGCATAAGGTTTAGTCTAACAATCTAAGACTCTGAGATACAAAAGATTTAACTTAAAACTTTGGACTATTATTAATTAGTGTCCGTTTGGTTGGGCTTTTAGGACCCAAAATGTAGCTTTTACATAAAGCTGGCAGTGGCTGGGCGTTTGGTGAAGCCTAAACGCAAATTTTAGATAAAAGTTGCGTTTTAAGGCAAAGGCAAAAACGCTGAAATCAGAAATGGTGGTCTGAAGGTCCATAATGAAAACGCGCATCAACGTTTTCAGCTATCCGTTGAGCTGAGACCTAAAATTACCGAATCACCCTCTCATCTCATTTCCTGCTTCGCTGAAATTGCTGTGTAATAATTCCTCTCATCTCTTCTCTGCTCTTGATTCTCCGTGCTGCTACCGATCTCCCTGTGGTAAGTCATCTGTGACTTCTTCTTCTTCTTCCTCTTCTGCTTTCTTCGTTTTCTCTGAAGTGTAATTTTTTTGTTTTAATTTTTTTTTTCTGATCTGAGACAGGAATCTTGAAGGTACGCATTTGATCAAAAAGGCACCAACCAAGACTGATCTGCTACCAAAATCCACCAGGTACCAACAGTGATCCGAAATTTTTTTTTTTTTTTTAAGATCTGAAACATGGTGTATTTGATCTAACTTTATTTGTACCTTTTTGAGTTTTTGAGGGTTTGGAGATTTAATGATGACCCGTTTGGTTCTTTAGTTGATTGGGTTTTGAAATTTGTTTGTTGATTGGGTGTATTTGATCTAACTTTGTTTGAAACCATATTATGATTTATTGATTTTTTTTTTTTTAATGTTTATGAAACTCTGCATGTGTCTGTTAAATGCTAAACACAATGCATTTTGTCCAATAGTTTGCACACCTTAACAAATAGAAGAAAAAAAAGACCAAATAGCTTGAGGGAAATGAAGTTACTATCTTTAGCTAAGACCAATATTTATGCATTAATATTTTCCTATAGATGGATATGATGTATTTTTTATTATTGAGTTTGTCTCTAGTATGGATTTACTATTGGAATATGAAATTACATGACATGACTGTGTATTAAACCCAAAAAAAAGAAGGAAGACATGATCAGAACTAGTCTAATTCGTATATTGCTGGACCTTTTTTGTGTTTAACCACTGGACTACCGTTGAGCAAGTAGTTGAAGTTTATAGACACCATAAATTTATTATTATTATTATTATTTAGTAAGTATATGAAGTAGTTGAATTATAAGTATGAAATAAACTCCCTTATATATACATTGTCCTTTTTGGTAATTTGTCCCTCAAACTGCAACTTTTATAGTTTTAGCCCAACACTCAGCTTTTTCAAAAAACACTTTTTAACAGCTTTTACCAAACACTCAGCTTTTTGAAAAATCACTTTTTCATTATGCACTTTTTCAAAACTCAACTTTTTCATTATGCACTTTTTTAAAAAGCCCAACCAAACTCACCCTTAATTGCAAGGGCCATAAGGTTGACCTTAGAACGTAGTCTTTATGTCCTTATCTGTTTAATTATACATCATCAATTGGCTTAGCTAGCATATCCCCATCCTGCTATATATATGCACTGTCATTGACTGATTGCCATCTCTCTCTTATCTCTCACCATTAATTATTAGCTAGCATATACCCATCCTGCTATATATATGCACTGTCATTGACTGATTGCCATCTTTCTCTATCTCTCACCATTAATTATTAGCCCCACGAAAGTGAGCAAATGCAACTTTGCAAGAGCTTCAGTCCTTTCAAACCAATCTCTTTCATAAACCCCATTAATATTAATACTACCAATCGTTCTGTCCTTACGTTCTTCTTTCTCATTTCTTCAACTTCCACCTTCCCCAACCATCAACTAACTAGTACATTACTTCAATAGTTTATTTATTTATTTATTATTTATTTATTTTTAATGTTATTTTCTCTGTTTTAAATACTACTTCATCCCATTTGTTTTCTTCATATTGAAGACACTTCCTCCTCATCTTCCTCAGTAGCCTTAATTAGCTATCTATCTAGCTATCTCCCATGGCTCCAGCTTCTTTCACTCAGAACTCAAAGACAGTTTGTGTAATGGACGCTTCTGGCAGCCTAGGCTCCACCCTTGTGGAGCGGCTCTTGCATAAAGGCTACACAGTCCACGCTGCTGTCCAAAACCATGGTTTGCTATTGCTTTTCTTCATTTTAATTATTTACTTAATCATTTCCTTCCTCAAAATAATCAATATTGTTTTATCTAGCTCTTTGTTGCATAATAAGGTACTTTTTTTGTTTGAAACTATAGTTGTTTGAATCACTAGAAGCAACCCATCCACACTGTTGCCATTGACAATCTTTAAGAAACATGTTAGATCGATGTGAGTACAGTTTTGTGTGTATTTTCTAGAAAACCATCTTAAAAAATCCACAAACAATTTGCCCATTTCGTTACAAATAACATGGGAGAAATTATAGTTTATTTTGCACATTCACATCATTTTCCAGACGGTTGAACTGATAAGAGTGCAACTGCAACCGGCCCTTATTGGGTTTGCTGTCCAATTATACTATTATAATTTTTAGAGTTTATTGTATGTGATACTTTTGTTTACAATGCCACAGCCGATTACTAATTATGTTTACAAAGACTTATAATTTTGCCCCATATGTTTTATGGGAATCAGGTGAATTACAATGTTTTGAAGGGGAGCATTATGATAATGAGAAATTGAGGGTTTTTCATTCAGACCCTTTGGACTACCATAGCATTATGGATGCCTTGAAGGGATGCTCTGGCTTATTCTACTCCTTCGAGCCTTCTTCAGATCAGCCCACTTATGATGTATGCCTACTACTTCCGATAGTACTCTTCATGTTTTCATATATCTATTATAAATTCTTTTTTGTTTAGTAAAAATTCAGGTGAATTGACCCCAGATTTAAGCCCATAGATAAAGGGTAGAATATCAAAATAGTGAATGGAATAACTATTGTACCAGAAAATTTCGGATTTCTTTGGTGTTAGATAACATAAATTTTAATAATTAACAAAATAAAGTTAAACAATTCGGAGTTTAAGTGATAATCCAATGGTACTGTTATCTTTTAATACTCAACGACTATGGTTTAAACTTGAATCGCACCTCACCCTTACCCACTTGAGAGGGAGAGAAAAGATGCCTTGTCCAACTTCTTTTTTTTCTTCTTAATTAGTGTGTTTAGCAAAAATTAAAAAGCCAACTTATTTTACTATTTAATTTGTTTTTACTATTCTTTATGAGCTCTATTGTACTTTTTGAGACTATTTATGAGTTTCACTGTACTATTTTAGCTCACTTTTACATTTATTTATAGTACTTTCAGTAAAAAAATTTTAATTTCAGCAAAATAAGCGAATTCTAAACAGTCTCTTAGTTTCAAATAAATATTACAAATAAAAAAGGATTCTCCAAGACCTTGAGACCTAAAATAGACTCTTGAATTTGTATATGATTATAAATTCAAAATTATTCAAGAACACAAACAAACCCAAGGACACCATATCTTACTTAATGATAATGTCTTTTAGTTTTAGGGCCACTTCCTAACATATGTACATCTAAAATTAAATCCGATGTAGAATTAACGTAACTTGCATCATTTCATTAAAACTCCCAACCAATACTATGTACGAATTGGTCCAGTACTATGACAGCTAGGGTGGGCATGTAATTTAAAGGATGATTCTGCAAGATGAAGTAGCTGTGGGTGCTCCATGCATGTAATTAATAATAAGGGCGTGTTTGGTGCAGGAATTTATGGCGGAGGTTGAGGTCAGGGCAGCTCACAATGTGCTGGAAGCTTGTGCAAGAACAGACACTATAGATAAAGTTGTCTTTACATCATCTGCTACCGCCGTTATATGGAGAGATGACCGTAATACGATGTCGTCTGATATTGATGAGAGGCATTGGAGCGACATTAATCTTTGTAGAAAATTCAAGGTACCAATGCATTAACCATGCTGCAAAAAATTGTTTAAATTAATATTCAAATGCATGTGTAATATGATGTGTGTATAAATATATTCAATATGCCAATTTAGATTTTGTTTACTATTATAATTAGTTTATAACTTTTCCAACCTTCCTAGGGTGCTTGCTTCCTAACTTTTATACTTAGTTTGTTTGTGGTTTGAATGAACTTATTTTAATATCAATGATAGAGTTAATAGATGCCATAAAAATATTGGTTTATGAAATATTTTAAGAAATATTTTAGAGGAACAGAAAAAATAATTAAAATTTTGAGTAATGCTATAGTCATAAATTATTTTATAATATTTTTACAGATTATTGTTGTGGCCAATTTCTTACTGGTTTTCATCTGGGCCCACCAAAATATTACCTTTTCATTTACCAATAATCATTCACAATATTAGCGGTTTGTAAAAAATTTTGTAAAAAAATTTGTATCTCTAACATCTTTTCTAAATTTTTTATGGCTTTTTATATTTCTAATTAAAGTGAGGTCAAAACTTTTTTAAAATGGTTTATTAATGATTGCCCTAAAGGCACCTATTAACATGACCATTTTATCAATTTATTTTGCTTCTTGTGTAATAGTATAATTTCACATTGAAAGAGATGATTTAAATGTATGTCTGAATTTCATTTGAAATGGATTTGGAGTAGGTTTCCTAGACTTTAATGGTGTAGATTGTATAGAATTGGACAAATTATTAAAGATTTGTTGCCTTATGGCTGGAACTATAAGATTGGGCAATCTTTATGAATTTACATGGGTTCTAGTTAATGAACCGGTAAAATATTTTTTATTGGATAAAGAATTAGTGAGTTTAGCAAGAAAAAGAAAAAAAAGGAATTTGTGTTCAAATCTTGTATATACAAAAAAAAAAAAGTTAGTTGATGTTTTAATCTGATAATAAAAAGTAATTATAATAGGTGTAATATTAAAATTTTTAAATTTTTAATATTTTTATATTAACACAACTTAAAAAAAGAAGATAATAATCCTGATTTAGTTTGTATAGGATTGGACAAACAATTAAAGAGCAGTTGCCTTATAGTTGGATTGGATCTATAAGATAATTAACAGCATGACAAACTATTAAAGAGTGGTTGACTTATTATGGGTGGACATAAAGATGCAACCGGTTGAATGCTTTAGAATTTCAATTTTTGATTAACAATTTATCACACATTTTGAAATTGGATTGGATCTATAGTCACATTTTGATTAACAATTTATCACTTCAACGACAATTTCAATTACGTTTTAGCACTTATTAATCACAATGTAAACAATAACATATTGCAGTTTAAATTAGATTTCACATGCAATTGAATTGACAAAATTTTGCATTTGATTAGTTGTGGCACGCTTTATCAAAGACCCTGGCTGAGAAGACAGCATGGGCCTTAGCCATGGATCGAGGAGTGAACATGGTGTCCATAAACGGAGGGTTCCTGATGGCTCCTCCTCATCTAACAATCAAAAACCCATATTTGAAAGGAGCAGCTGAGATGTACGAAGATGGTGTATTTGTTACTGTGGATCTCAACTTCATTGTGGACTCTCACATCTGCATCTTTGAAAATGTCTCATCTTATGGCCGATATCTCTGCTTCAACCATGTCATCAGTTGCAACAAAGATGCCACTAAGCTTGCTCACATTTTATTGCCACCCTCTGAAGCCTGTTCTCCTGAAAGGTTTGTATGGTTTTGGTCATCTCAAAAGTTGTTTCAAAATCTTAAGTAACTTCTAGTGGGACATTTTGCAATCATAGGGTGTCATGAATAACCTTGGTACGCTATATTTACATCGGTTAATTGGGGATTTGAAACTGATGTTTTGAAAATATTAGAAGGTGTCAACCAATTAAGTTACTCCATAACTCAAATAGTTTAGTATTATTAGTGACTGTGAGCCTTGAACATCAATTCATACTGTCTAATGAAGTTGATAAAAGATAATTCAATAGACGAAAAATATATTATTAATAATTAAATAAAATTAAGGAAATTGATACGACTCCCATTTAAATCCTCCCTTCCTCTCTAATTGTATTCATGTATTGCATCTAGCTATGTGCTACGACCTTAAATCTTTTTTACCATTTAAGCTCTACTCTATGTATAGACTACAGCAACATATTTATTTGATTATTATTACTTTTTTTTTTTTTTTTTTGCGGGTAGATTGGAGGACACAAGAGTGTACCAGCAAAGGATAAGCAACAAGAAACTAAACAAATTGATGGTGGATTTTGAAAGTTGACATCAGGAAGACTGATTTGCAGCTTCAACAAGCAGATGGCATCTCTTTGTCTTTCTTTTTTTGGTCTAATTTCGTCACTAAAAGGTGAAAAGTTAGCTTTTTATTATTATTTATTTATATTTTTTTTAGGGTGAAAGGTTAGTTCTAGGTATGGGATTGCTTAAATTCCTTAATGAAATCTTGCAGTCAAGATATGAATGTTACTACCATTGGTCTGGAAGGATCTTGCATCCAAATATGTGATCTTCGCAACAGGGATATACAGAGCATGTTGAAACTACATCTTTCTTCTTCTTCTTCTCTTTTTAATATTTCTTAACTAAATCAGTTGGAATATAGATGACTAAAACCAAAGATCACTACAATACGTCCCTAATCTTTATTTTACATTTGAAATCTTTTTAATGCATACCAAAAAGGCAATAAAACATATCATCACATTGTAGATACTTGCAGTGAAAGTGCTAGTAGTACTCGAGAGGCATTACATAATCTTGAACAAGCAATCGCCTACAGCAGCGTAAATTTGATAGATTATATAGCATTCCAAACAATTCACTATATCCTTGCTTTCCTGGTGAGACTGTGTGACCCTAGGAAAGTGGATTTGGAGTTGATAACAGTTGAGAAACCATGTGCATAGTTGGTCTACATTCAGGATTAGCATGCAAGCATGCAATTGCCTGCTTTGTGATGACCATCAGTTGACTCTCAACCTGAAGTGTGGGAGGTGGAAGGCGTATGTCTAACAAATCTTTCAACAATAAATTCTGCCCCACAATTGAAGCAGATAGAATGGGGATCATTTCATCTGGATGTCTTCCTTTGATCACTTCAATAGCCAAAACTCCAAAGCTATAAACATCACATTTCTCAGTTATCTTCATTGTATGAGCAAGCTCTGCAAACAAACAGAATATCATGCCAATGTATTCATATACTCTATGTTCTACATTAATTTTAAAATAGGTATATTACCTGGTGCAATATATCCGTATGTGCCGGCAAGTGACGTCCAATTGGATGAGTCTGAATTAAGAAGCTTAGCTATGCCAAAGTCTGAAATATGAGCCTCGTATTGAGAGTCCAGCAAAATATTTTTGCTTGATATGTCCCTATGAACAATTGGCAAGGAGCAATCATGGTGCATGTAAAACAAAGCAAGAGCCACACCTTTGATGATGTTCACCCTTTTATTCCAGTCCAATTCTTTAGCTTCTCCATCATTCCTCAAAATTGTGTCCAAGCTACCCTTTTCAAGGTACTCATAAATCAAAAATGAGTATTGTGAATGTGAACAAAAGCCATGAAATTTAACAATATTTCGATGTCGAATTTCTGTTAACGCTCTTATCTCATTGAAGAACTCTTTTTGTTGTGCAATCTCACCATCACCCAATGATTGGAGTTTCTTTACTGCCACTATGTTTCCTGATGGTAGATTTGCTTTATAGACGGTGCCTTGTCCTCCCTTTCCAATGCAAAACATAGCATCAAAACCATGGGTAGCTTCAATGATTTCCTCGTACATTGCTCTTCCATCGAAAGTTGCTATCGAAAACACCTTTTCATCGTGCATGTTATTTGCTTGGTTTGTACAAGGGTGCTTCCTTTTTTTTTGATAAATGAAGAAAATTCCAAGAAACATCATTACAAGTGAAAGTGTTCCCAAAAGAGGAAAAATGATTAAGAAAATGATTTTGTGCCCCTTCTTTGAAACTTGTCTTCTTGCCATACATGGTTGCAATCCGGTAACATTTCCACACAACCCTTTATTACCTTGTAGTGCTTCTATGGAAGCATCTTGAAATGCTTTGCTATTGGGAAGATGACCCTCCAACTTATTATAGGATATGTCCACATAAGAAATGCCATGCATTTTTTCAAAAGCAATTGGAATAACACCAGATAAGTTATTGTGGGAGACATTCAACATCTCCAAGCTCTGAAGATTGCCAATTTGTGAAGGTATCTCTCCTTCGAGCGAGTTATGACTTATATCTAGCTTGGACAAATGGGATAAAACACACATTTGAACAGGAATGTCATGGCTAAACTTGTTGTTGCTCATATTCAAATAGTTTAGTTTCAAAAGGTTCCCTATATTTCTAGGGATTGACTTACCAAATCTATTATTGGATAGATCTAGATAGTCAAGATTTGTTAATGATCCAAACTCCAAAGGTATATCGCCAGAAAGTTGATTTCCATTCAACTTTAACTTCCCCAAAGAAGTCAACTTCCCAAATTCCTTTGGAGGCTTCCCAACTAACCCATTATAAGAAAGATCAAGTTCCTGGAGTTGAGTGATGTTTCCAATATTAGGTGGTATGCCACCACTAATATTGTTCCCAGCAATCCGTAGGGTAGTTAGTTGTGGACACCTACCCCAATTGTGTGAGATTTCACCATAAAATCTATTGTAGCTTAGGTCTACGAACTCAAGGTTACTATAAACACCAAAATCGTCAGATATATTTCCAAAGAATTGGTTGTCTTGAAGGCGGATTCTTACTAAGCTCATGCAATTCCTCAAAGTTTTTGGAATCGGACCTATGAGATGATTGTTGTTTGCGGAAATTTTTTGAAGAGAACCACTTTGGCATAAGTTTTGAGGCAAAAAACCAGTGAAGTTGTTTGTATCCAGCTGTAGCACAGCCAACTTCGTTAGATTTCCTATCTGTTGAGGAATGGGACCAGAAAATAGATTATCGCGGAGAGATAACCATTCTAAGTTGCTCAAATTGCCCAAGCAAATTGGAACGGTACCATTTAATTGATTTATGCTGAGATCAAGTTCAATTATGGACTTCAAGTTTCCTAACTCTTCTGGAATGGTGCCAGAAAGTTGATTTTCATATAAATATAAGATAGATATGTTGCTCAGAGTTCCTAACGACTTGGGTATGGAGCCAGAAAGATAATTTGTATAAAGGCCTATAGATACAAGAGACTTCAAATTCCCTATTTCTATGGGGATGGTGCCAGAGAGCTGATTTTCATACATGTGCAACCATATTAGCTTTTCAAATTTTCCAATACTAGGAGGGATGGAACCTTTTAGATTGTTGTGACTTATTTCAAGAATAAGTAAATTAGTAAGGTTTCCAATTTCTGGTGGAATGGAGGCAGACAGTTGATTATTATTGAGATACAAGTAAGCCAGGTTGCTCAAATTACCTACTTCTATGGGAATTGAGCCGTTTAACTGATTTTCACTAAGGTCCAACACCTTAAGGTGGGTCAGTAGGCCAATCTGTGGTGGGATTTCCCCCGAAAAGTTATTAAAGGACAGATTAATATGTACGAGTTTGGAGAGGTGACTAATTTCAAAAGGGACTGTACCAAAGAGCTCATTCATGCTAAGATCAACATAAGCAAGACTGGGGAGAGATGAGAATGGAAATTTGTGAAGTGTACCTTTTAGGCCTGAGTTCGTCAGGTTTACTCTAGTAACACTTTCTGCATGGTTGCAAGAAACGCCAAACCAACTGCATGGGGTTGAGCTGGTGTTTTGATTGTTGGAAGAATTGGTTGCATTATTAGGAAGGAGAGTCCATGAAGGCAGGGGTGGCTGTGACTGTGTTTCATTTTGAAGACTGGCTTTCCATTTGAGTAGAGCATCTATTTCTGCCTCTACCTCTCCTTTCACAGAATCAGAAGCAACATTGAATGAGGAATGTAACATGACCAACGCGAACAGAGAAACGAGGGAAAACACTTTTTTGAAGCTAGTCAATGCCATGGGTCTTTCTTTTACAAGTTGCAAACTGATTCAGAATTCCATCTAAAATGTCTGAGCTCTCCCCACAGCATTTATAAGTCTAAGATTTGGTCTGTTTTCACGGTGATGTGAAAGAGAAAAAGGGAATTGACTAATTGGATCATTGAATATGACTATTCTTTCAGTCTTCACACTTAAAAGCATCATTGAATTTGATTAGTTGGTGACACATATTTTAAAAGCAAAACAGCCAACCAATCAAAAAAAAGAAAAAAGAAAAAAGGAAAAAAAAACAATGGGTTTAAAAATCGGACCGGGACGGTTCAACCGGTTATAGAGCGGTTCGCTTAAAACAGCAAAACGCAGCAGAACAACGAGCCATCATCCACAAGCAAGCAAGGCAATGAAAGAGTCAGCTAGGGTGGCTTAGAAAAAGTGGGGGATGAATGACGGAGATGAGGTAGGTGGCAAAAAGAACAAGAAGAGAAACAAATGGACGGTGTGGTTAGCTGGTGGTGGGGTATTTAATGGCTATTTAATAGAGATTAAAATATATATATATATATATATATATATGTAAAAGAGTCGTTGTTCACTTTTTCTGTAGTGTGTATGTGCTTTTGGGCTATTGGTCACCTTTGGGCTACTTTCAACTTTGACGTAAAGAAAATAAGACACCTTACATATAAATAAATAATAGTAATTAATAATTAATGTAATATTATATCTTTCTAAAAAAATGTAATATATTCTATATGTACAATAATGATTCATATAAATTAAATAATAAATAATAGTACAATTTTATTATTATTTATTTTTAAAAATAATTATTAATTTATTATGCATTTCTAATTTCATACTAAATAGTTATAATATCATATTTAAGGTGTGGGTTTGTTATTTTAATTTTCTAAATATATGATATGATAACTAAACTCACATATGTTTTTTTTTTTTAATTGTTATGTATTCAAAAGTAAATATATTTAATTTTAAACTTATTATATATTTTTATAATTTAAAATGATTAATTTATTAATTATGACGTCGTCAATCTGACCTAGGTCCGACCATAAAACCGAGAACTATTTCCTAATTTGGTTCTTTGACCGTACCGGTTTTTAAAACCATGAAAAAACAAGTTTAAAGATGAAAATGTTTGAGTATGTCTACTACCACAACAATTTCTACAATTTGCCTATGTGGCGAGTTATAAGTAATAGATAAAATGGTAAGTCCATGTGGGTTTAAAATTTTACCACTCATAAGTCGCCATGTGGACAAGTTGTGGAAATAGTTTTGGTATTAGACTCACTCAAAAGATTTCTCCTGAAACTAGTTTGACGATAAATCCTTCAAATTCCCACTATATATTTTTTTTATTGAATGTGAATTTTGAAATCTAACTGTTAAATTGCATAATCTTATTATATCTCACATGCTTGTGAAATTTCAAGAAGATCAAAGAACAATAACTATTTCGTCAATGACATGTTTAAATTTCAAGATTTTAAGGTACAAAATTATGCATAAAATAGTTTATTGATCGAAAAGTAAATAACATCTAAATTAAAAGAAATTTGATGTGTGTTAAGAACACAAAGAACATGCAATCCAACAATTAGATTTTTAAAAATCTGGAGAGAAACCTTATCCATTCAAGATTTGGATGAGTCTCCTGCAATTAGTTTTCACGATGGTGGGAAAGAGAAAAAAAGAATTTGATTAATTGGATCATTGAATTTGACTGTATTTTACTCTTCACTCTTCACACTAAAAATATAATTACACGAAGATTACCATCACTAATTTGTTTTAAGCTAGTCCAAAAGATTGTTCATTTAAATTAAAAAAAAAACCAGTCAAAAAGTTAGTGAGGAAGATAGTTTAAAAAGGGTGGAAATTATTGGTTTCTAAAATTTACTTAGGGTATGTTTGGTATGCTATAATAACTTCTGCAATGGAATAGCTATTCACGTGTAATAGCAATTCGGTCATTTAGTTACATCTTTATCACATGGATTATTTATTATACAAGAATAACTATTCTTTAAATTGAAAAATAGTTATTCCTCTTTAACGCTCTGTTTGTTTCAGCATCAACATTTTTTAGAAAATGGTTCATTTTCCAAAATTTTTTTTCTAGAAAACTATATCATTTTCCAGTATTTGGTAATGACCTTGAAAATGAGCTTGAGAATGTTTTCTGGTGTTTGGTATGCAAATTTTTATTTTTATTTTTTATATTTCTTGTGTAATTTAAAACATGCGTATTATGTAAACAAACTAATGTAATCAATATTAAAAAAAAAAACCAAGGATGAATTTGGTTTTCATACTAAAATTTTGACAATAGATACAATAAAAATTAGTTGTCAAATTTTCATAATCTCTACCACTCATTTTACTTATATATATGGACATAAACGTCCACACACACACATACACATTTATATATATATATATTAACTATTTGTCTATATACATAAAATTGACAGGAGAATACATCTTTAATAAGTACAAAATAACAATAACTTTTCATTGTCTACTCTTTTTGCTAGTACACTAATTGTCTACTATGGTCAACCAAAAGTCTTTAATATTACTCAAAATTATGTATTTATATAAGGTATCTACATAATATATCATCACTACATAATATCTGCATAATGTATCTATCAACAAAAAAAAATTATGCTATGTAAAAGTAATTTAGAGTCATATAGGCACTATGTTTAAAATTTTCGTCTTTTACTTCATTCATTCATTCATTCTTTCTTCTTATTTATTTTTTATATATTTTTTTAGCACTTTTATGTGCAAAAAAATAAACTTATACATGGAATCCATCAAACCAAAAGTTTCTTAGAGAAAAAAATAAAATCAAGTTTGAATTTCAAAGTAAAAAATTGAGATTTTGGTAGAGAGGAATGAATAATTACCGCTGCAAATATGTTTTCTTTTGCAAGTTGGTAGAAAGGAATGAAATAATTACTGAGCAATGAGGGAAAAAAAAATCTACTCAAAGAACTGTGTTATAAAAGGGGAAGAGAAATATGGAGAGAGAGTGAGGGAGAGAGATCTATGGAAGAGGAGAGACCAGAGTGAGTGATAGTGAGGGTGTGAGAAATGAAAAAGAAAAGGGAAAAGAGAAAGAGTGAGAGTGAGAGAGCGTACTGTGAGATAGAGATTGTTTTCCAAATTTTTTTTTTGGAAAACAAGCTATAAAAAACAAGCCTTATTTTTATTAGGATTTTCCATTAACTAAAGATAGTTTTCTGTTGACCAGTTTTTTTTTGTGCTACCAAACACTGGAAAATGTGGAAAACTATCTTTACAGAAAGTTTTCCAGCAAAACAAACAGAGCGTAAAATTGATGTAATAGTTATTTCTTAGAGCATATAATAGGTTTTAAAATTAATATATTTCCAAAAATATAAATTTTCCTTATACGTCATCTTTTACTTGCTTTCCATATGTAACAACCAAACTTATGGATAGTAATAATTATTCTATTATAATGTCTTCTATTCGTAGTAATAAAGATTACTATTCCTAATATAATTTATATTCAGTGTTCCAAATGTGCCATTAGTTACACTTTTAGTCATTTAAGTTTTAAATGAGCTCTATTAATTGGTGAATTATAAAAAAATATGCATTATTAGGCTCTCTATTAACTTATATTAGTTGTGAGTTTCAGTTAGCTTAACCCGTAAAGTCTCTGATAGTTGAATAAGAGATCTGATGTTCAATCCCTACCTACATCAAAAATCAATTGGTGTCTTGGTTTGATGATAAAAGAGCTATCACCAGAAGTGGATGCTATAGGTTGAAACCCTTTCTCTAAAAAAAAAAAATTATATCAATTTCCTTACGTGACTAACATAAAAATGATGTTTATTTTGAAAAGATGTAGCATTTTTTTTTACTAAAAAAATTGCATGTGTATTTGTTCTTACGAAGCATTTTTCTAGGGTAAATATTACTACCACGTTGTTTGTTTTGAACTGATATACTTTCAAACTTAAAACATTTTACATGTAAAATCTTTACATGTAAAACATTTGTAATAAAATATTTTTAGGTGTTTGGCATGACAAGTAAATTTTTTCAAGCAAACTACCAAAATCGATGGCTCAATCATTGGAGTCACTGGTGCAGAGGTCCAGTGTTTGGACTGTTGAAACTAGCAACCGTAATTGTGGCTCTAATAACTACTGTTGGAGTGGTGTCTTCAATGACCGAACCGCTAGTATTGGTGGTTGAATGGTATCTCTAGTGATCAAACTCGGCACTGGTCGCTAAAGTGGCGGCTTCAACCACTGGACTACCAGCACTAGCTACTCAGCCCATCGAACTGATGATCTACCCACATATGGGGTGAGGGAAGTCACTGTGTGTTTTTGTAAATTTTTTTATCAAATTTTTAAAGGTAAAATGTTTTACAACTTTTATAAAAGATTTTACCATCAATGGAAAATATTTTACAAGCTTAACCACATTTTACATGAAAAATTAAAATTAGAAAATCATTTTCTAAAAATTATTTTACCCTAAAAAAAACGAAGCATACATGCATCTTGTTTCACACAAGTTTACACTCAACCATAAAATGCATTGAAATTGTTACTTAATCTTAATTTGAAATCATGATTTTAGTGTAAACTTGTATGTAATAAGGTATGTATAATAAAAACAACCTGAAAATATTTTCACTTGTGTTGTTTCAAGTTGGTCAAAAGTTAATTCATACAAGAAAAATCCAGTAAAAAACTTGGTAAGACATATTCTAAACTGCCAACCAATCAAAAAAAAGGGGGGGGGGGGTTGGGGGGGCGAACAGGTCTAAGATTTGGATGTCTCCTTTCTTGCAATCAATTTTCACGATAAAAAAGGAATTTGATTAATTTGGATCACTGAATTTGACTATTAAGTCTTCACTCTTTACGCTTAAAATGTAATTGTACAGAAATTATTGTCACTAATTTGTTTTAAGCTGGTCAAACAGTTAGTTCTGTACGTTTTTAGACCCCTTACCAGAATATGTTTAACCTAATATTATATTAAGTTTATTAACAAGATTTTTATTCAAGATTAGATTAAACACAAATAAACAATAAAGTTGCGGAAATAACACAATGATCTGATGACCCAGGAAAACCAAACCGGTAAAAAAACTGGGAGGATTTAATTTAGCTATCCTCAAGGTAAAATAAATCTATTATGAAAGAATTGAAGTTTGTATAATAAGACTTGGATCACTAACATCCTATTGCTATCTCGAGTAGAAAACCTACTACCACGATCACGTGACAGCTCCAAGTCCACAGACTACTTCTTTCCTTGATTTACAGCAACCATAAGTTCTCCTACTTGTGACTTTGAGACTTCATTCAAAAGTTTCAGACCTTTTTTAAATTCTTTATGCAGCAACTGAAGTAACCATCAAGTTCTTGACATGAATCTTGATAACCTTAAGTGTGTATGAAGGTAAGCACCTCTGGATCTCATAAGAGATTCAACACACAGCACGTTAAAAACCTGTAAAACGTGGCTAGGGTTTTTCCTTTTATACTTGGAGTAAAACATAAAACCCTACACATTAAACGAGCTTGGGCTGGATTGTAAATTCTGTAGAAAAATAAATTTGCATGAGATTCAATCGATCGAGTCTAATTTTTGATTGATCTAGCCTTGCAGATTTAGTCTAATAAATCCTGTAATTACTCGATTCCAATTTTACAAATAAACACACTTTGAGCAGCCTAAATCTAGACTCTAAGTTTTGATCATGGTTTGCCAATACAATACAAATTGAAATTCTAATAAATTTAGTTCTTAAGGTTTTAGAACCTAACAAACTCCTCCTTTGGCAATCCGTGACAAAACACATCACAAAAATAAAATTCTCAAAGTTACAAACAGCCCATTTAAATTTAAAATGCCCTAAATACAATTCAACCTAACTACTATCCATCAGTTGTCACTGTAGACAGCAGCCACGATTGAATTAACCTGTAAATTCCTGAAACACTCAACAAACACATAAACGCATGTGTGGAAAATACAAGTAAAACAATATGAAACACAAATATAAAAACAAAAGTAAACTAACTCTCCCTCTAAGTTAGATACATAAATTTTTTTTATTTTCTCCCCTTTTCAAAAAAAATTTCAACTCCCCCTAAACAAAACAAACATGATTCCTACATATTCTCACATTTCATCTAAATCTCCCCCTTTTTGTCACGTATTGACAAAGACAACTTAAACAAAGAGTAAATAAAAAACATACACAAAAAAGTCAAGAGAAAATAGAGAATCAAGGAAACAAATAAAGAGCATCAACTCCCTTTATGAACAATTGTTAGGTTTTAAAAATAGATTTCTCCCCCTATAAAAATAGGAAAAACAAAACAAGTTTTGGGGAAACTTTTAGGAGGTGGGGATAAATAAAAAGACATAAACCAAACTTAAAAACTAAGTTGAGGATACACATGAAAAAATATATTCTCTCTTTCAATAAATGCAAACTTGACACTATGTGACTCAAACATATGCATGCAATGTATTTAAGAGAAAGTATTTGCACATTGATTATCCATCATATCTCTTAAGAAAAATGTTTTCTACAGTTCAAAAAAAAAAAAAAAACATATACTAAAATGTACAAAGGATTAAAAAATTAATTAATCAATTTTTAAATCAAGTTGAGTACCTAATTTAGCAAAGTGTATGCATGTTATGTAAGAAAACAATGAGAGAAATGATTGCAAAACTGCAAGATGGATATAGAAAACAATGTAATGCATGTGAATCCTAAACACAAATGATGCATAAAAAATTTTGGTCAAATACTTAAAAACTGAAATTTTTCAGTTTCGATTGAGCGAGAATCGATCGAACATCAATCGAGTCAGGCAAAAGCTACACTTGAAAATTTTGGAATTTTTCGATTGATCGAAAATCACACTCGATTAATCGAAATTCTGGAAAACTGAATTTTTTGAAAAATTGCAGAAGATTATGCAGAAAACACTCAAAACAATTGATTTCATGAATGAAATGCATGAGTATGAGTTTAAAAGTATTTCAAAAACATGAGTTTTCAGCCTAGAACTTCAAAACAAAGATTTTCAAACTCTTAACCATATTTTGCATCAAACACCACAGAAAACATAATCTTGGATGACCAAACTAGATTCACACAAGTTCCATGTACAAAGCTTAGTGAAGAATAACTTGTGAAGTGTGTGCAACTAGTTAAAGCATGAGATACATGTGAGGTGATTTGTAGATAATAATCAAGCACAATTTTTACATTATTCATCACATAAATTTGAAAGTGACTATCACCTAAAGAGTTACATCATATAACTCTCACATCTCCTAGAAAATAAGCTGGCAATCATGTAATTTTTTTTTTTGCCTCATAATGTACACACCATTTTTATTTCATTGTGAAATTATTAGATTAGCCAGATAATGTACACACCAATTTTATTTCATTGTGTCATCTTTATTATAACCTAATAATGAATATACCAATTTTATTATTAATTCGAGGCTACACCTTATGTTCTTTTTGTACATGTGCTACACTTTCTCGATCACAAAATTTTACGATATGCACTAGGTGTTCATGATTGGCTAGTAAACAGTGGTGAGATGGTTATTTATGCATTTCTCTTAGGATTTTTTAGTCCTTACAATAAAAAGCATGTGACTTCAAAATCAAGATCATGTGATCAAAACTATAAACAACTCCCACACAACATGCACTACATAGCTAAAACTAGCAAAAGTGCAGAAAAAGTAAGCTCATCCAAGCTAAACAAGGTACACAAGCATGTTATGTAAAGATAATATAGCCAACCTTAACTACACATCCATGATATGTAATACAAAACACATAAAAATCTTTTTGGTTAAAAAATTTTTTATGACTAAAACTAAAAGCACACATTATGCTTAATGAATAAAATGTAAAAATAATGCATGACAGTGCTAAACTAAGTTATAAAGGGTACACAAACAAGAAATATCAATTTCTTAATTAATCCTTGAGTACATAAACAAACTAGTACATACTCACACAAAATCAGAAATAGCTTTGCACTAATATAACACATACTATTTAAGTTTCTCCACAATATCAAGCATGTTCTAAATCAAGAGAGAGATATTATAATTCATGTAATCCTCAAGAAAAATAAAACTAGACACAAAATAAAATATTTTTGTCTTTTTGAAAATTTTCAATGTTTTTGAATTTTTGAATAATCCAAACAACCTAAGAAAATAAAATAACCAAAAACTAAAAGTAAACATGTCCACAAATAATTGAAAGAATTAAACCATGAACAAGTAAACAACACTCACCTTAGAGAATCTTTTCTCACCCATATAGCACGAGTCTTCGGCTTTGTAGGTGAAGATCCATGAAAATGAGAGTGTATTTGAGGGATTACATCAATCTTCTAAGAAAGATTGAAATCTTGCAAATTCTTTTCACAAGCCGAGAGCTTAAATTTTTCAAAAGAATATGAAACAATTTGTTTGGACTTATGGAAGGAGAAATATCATCACAAATCCTAGATTGAAATACAGAATTTTTAAATTTTAATTTATGACAATTAGGACGAATGTGACCACGAACACCACAAAAGTGACAAACATGAATAAATTTAGGAACATCAGTATTCCTAGTGGGGTTTCTGGTGACAGGCTTTGGTCCTTGCCTCAGCAAAGAACAATTTGGTCTAATATGACTAATAACACCCAAAAAATGATAGGTAGGTGCAAAAACAAATTTATTATGCTCTTTAACAGTAGGTTTAGACATAGGTTTAGAAACTTCAGCGTCTACATCAGAACTTTTACCTTTGTCTAACTAGGCAAAATAAGCATTTTCTTTATTATTCCTCTTGAAATGAGGGATATAAACTTTTTCAGTTTTAGACTTAAGAGAAACAGAAATACTTTTTTTATCAACAGCAGGCTCGGTACTAGTCAAATTTTCAAGTTTAGCTTTAGACTCAACTAACTCTTATTCCAAGCTTTTCATCTTCTCATCTTGAGAGGAAATTTGATTTCTCCAAAATTCATTCCTTTTATTAGACTCATCTAATCTCATAATCAGTTCCTATTTTTCAAGATTAGCCAATTTTAACTCTTAAATTTCTTAGTAATTTTCAACGATTTAGACAATTTGTTACGAAGAGTTTCAAAAGCATCAATAAGATCAACAAAAGCAATAGCATCTTTTTTATTCAAATTATCCCAAACATGAGTAGAAAGACACTTTAAATTATCCATGATAGCAGGGATCAATGATCAACTCTTAGATCAAAAGATCTAACACAAGAGCTAACCCGCTCTGATACCACTTGTTTGTTTTTAAATCCCTTACCAGAATATGTTTAACCTAATATTATACTAAGTTGATTAACAAGATTTTTATTCAAGATTAGGTTAAACACAAATAAACAATAAAGCAGCGGAAAATAAATAACACAAAGATCTAGTGACCTAGAAAAACCAAACCGGTAAAAAACCTAGGGAGGATTTAACCTAACTATCCTCAAGGTAAAATAGATCCACTATGAAGGAATTGAAGTTTGTACAATAAGACTTAGACCACTAACATCTTATTGCTATCTCGAGTAGAAAACTTGCTATCACGACCACGTGACAGCTTCAAATCCACATACTACTTCTTTCCTTGATTTACAACAATCACAAGTTCTCCTACTTGTGACTTTGAGATTCCACTCATAAGTTTCAGATCTTCTTTAAATTCTTTATGCAACAATTAAAGCGATTACCAAGTTTTTGACATCAATCTTGATAACCCTAAGTGTGTATGAATGTAAGCACCTCTAGATCTCACAAGAGATTCAACACATAGCACATCAAAGACCTGTAAAACATGGCTAGAGTTTTTTCCTTTTATACTTGGAATCAAACATAAAACCCTACACATCAAACATGCTTGGGCTAGACTGGAAATTCTTCAGAAAAATAAATCTACACAAGATTCAATTGATTGAGTCTAATTTTTGATTGATCGAGCCTTGCAGATTTAGTCCAATAAATCCTGCAATCACTTGATTCCAATTTTACAAATAAACACACTTTGAACAGCCTAAATCTAGACTCTAAGTTTTGATCATGGTTTGCTAACACAATACAAATTGAAATTGTAATACATTTAGTTCCTAAAGTCTGAGAACCTAACAAGTTCATTAAAATAAAAATAAATAAACAAAAAATGGTAAAAAAGTTCATGAAAATATGGTTTTAAAAAGGGGGAAATTATTGTTTTCTAAAATTTACTTACCAAACACGTTTAGTCCTTTAAATTTTAAATGAGTATTATTGTTTGGTGAATTTTATAAAATGTGCAATATTAGTCACTTCATTAACTTTTATTACTTTTCTCACCTACGTGTCTAACAGAATAATGCTGTCTATTTTTAAAAGACTTAGCAAAATTTTTTTTGGATAAAGTTTAGTTACAAAACTTATTGTAGCTAGCTTAAGGCTACAACTTTATTAAATAAAATAAATGTTACTACATATTTTGAACATCTAAATATTGAATTGCATGTTCTATATACTCTTATTACACATGCCAAATTTTGTGTCAATCAGATATTATTTATTATATGATCTATAAGTTTATATATAATTTAAACAATTTATTGATGACATAGTTATTGATCTTTAATTTTTTAGAAATTTTGCAAGTATGGAGGATATAAGAAGAAGATGTAATCTAATGGTGGATTTCTCAAAATTCATTTCCAATAAAAAGATATTGAGTAAGTTTGTAGCCTTAGGCTACAATCAATTTTGTAGCTAAACTTTGTCCATTTTTTTTTAACTAAAAAAATTATACATGTATTTGGTCTTACGGGGCATCACCTTTCTATTTGGAGGGTTTCCAAAAATAATCCCAATAGAACAAAATCCTTAATTTAGGAAATCTATTATCGATGTGGAATGCATTTGCTTCACTTCAATTTTTATATATTTTCAGAAGTTATATTTTCAAAAGGAATAAGGTTTGGAGAGTACATTTAGACTTAGCAAAATTGGATCCAATCTTGATAACTTGATTAGCACCCAAAGAAAAATACTTGACTCAAAAAAGATTTTTGGGCCTGGAGTAAACAATACAAGCATAGTACCCAATTCTAATATTGTTACCTACAGTAGGACTTACTCATATGACCTCACGTAGCTCCAACCCAGTTAGAGTTCTCTACTTTGTGAATCTCTTCGATGCATGAATACCCAATTCTTTTCTGACTTCACCAAGAACCATAGGCAAATAGTCTTCGCAACAAGATCTCCGCCTTTGAAAATTTATATTTATGATGACTTGACCTAATAGGTCTTTAATTATATCTTTAGATCATCTTAAAAAGATAGACTGAAAAACTAATACTTTGAAGCTCGATCAGTTGAGTTTCTGTCAACGAAACAAAACCTTCTTCTTTTTAAGAAATTTCTTGAGTCGTTTCTTTATGTCTTCAATGTATAACTTCAATCACTATCTAGACACCACAAACTTATAACTCAATTACAATAAAAATGGTTTTAAATACGGATTTTCCAACACTAACATAATTGACCCTACTTATCAAGAAAAAAAAAAAAACACAATTGACCCTAACAATACAAGAATGAAACATGTACTTTGTTGATTATATCCTAGTTGTTCCTTGGTTTTTGTAACAATTTTTTTATACACGTGAGATATATTGAAATATCTTCTTTTTGTCTATTTGTCTCACATGCCTTAATTATTAACTGCTTCAGACGCCTTACTTATTAATTGGTATCATTCTTTTCAAATGCGTTTTACATTCTTTTGAGTAGCTTTATATATGCTAGTATATAACCTGTGTATATGCATGATACAATTAAAAATAATCACAATTACACATATATATATATATGTGTTCAAATTATACTTGGTGTAAGTGTTACATATTTTTTAAGTCATAGATGACTTTTACTCTCTCTCTCTCTCTCTCTCTCTCTCTCTCTCTCTCTTATTCTTTTATCTTAGTTTTTTTTTTTTTTTATATACACATGAGTTTACTCTTTTTTTAAAAAAAAAAAAAAAATTTATTTATAGGGTTTTTGATGGTTTAATTATATTAGACTCTTTATCTTTTGCACAGCATTAACTCACCTAGAATGAAAATTAAAAAAACTTAAATAAAACACGTGACGCAAAAGTAGACAACAATTGGAATCAAATTTAGAATCTAATTGAAATTTCTCACAGCTTAGGCTTCAGTTATATACTAGCGTGTAGCCCCGTGCCTATGCACAATACAATAAAAAATAATCACAATTATACGGTTCAAATTATACATTTTTTTTAGAATATGTTCAAATTATACATGGTAATAGCTTACATTTTTTTCTTAAAAACCATACATTTTTAGCTATAATTTGTAATGATTTCTCATATATATATATATATATATATATATATATATATATATATATATGTATGTATATATATATATGTATGTATATATGTATATATATGATTTAGAATTTAGCAGGTTTTAAACCCTTCGGTTTTTGCACTCAATAATCCACTTGCCATAAAAATTAAAAACTTAGATGGACATGTGGCGAAAAATTGGATTTTTTTAATTAAAATCCAAATTTGAATATAATTGAATTTGAATTCTTTGATTTTTATACTCAATAATTCACTTAGCACAAAATTAAAAATTAAATAGGACACATGACACAAAATTGAGAATCCAATTAAAATCTATTTGGATTTTCTTTGAGCTTTGATTATTAATATATAGACTAGTCTTATATTCCACATGGTGCTTTTAATGTGTATTTGCTTAAGTGAAATTTGGGAAAGATAGGTTAAAGTCAATCAAAATTCGAGCTTTATTCTTACAAATGTTTTCCAAAGTTCAAGTTTTACACTAGGCTGTTGTTATTGTGTGTCGCATGAGTGATGTAAGTTACTTTAATTTGGTATATGTGTGAAGTTCATAGAGTAAATTGGCTAAAATAAAATTTTAGAAGGCATAATAACCACTACCCCAAAGTTGGGGGAGGGGGCTGTTGGCATTTTCCCAATTCTTTGTATAATAGTTTATAATCCTTCATAAAAAGTTCTATGTAAAGAATAATAGTAAGATGGTAATTAGGTAATAATAAACTTCTAAATGTGATATTTTTCTTTAGGCATTTAAAAAAAAAAGATTCTTTAGGCTAAAGTCATAATTTTCAAGTATATAAATATTTATAATATAGATTAATGAAAGTATTATAATTCGAACATTTTAGGAATCTATGTTACCCAGAACAACATAAATTTACATAAATTGCTATTGATATTTATTAATTACTAAAAATCTTTTAGTTCATAGATGGAATTTTGGTTTTGAAAAAGAACCACAAAAAGTGACTATTCATGTGAAAAAGTCAAAAAACCCCTAATAGATAAATAGGGTACAACAAATATGCATTATACTGCCTCTTGTGCATAAATGTGCATATGTTATATAAAAACTTTTGTCTCAGAAGTCAAATCCTGGCTCCATCCACTAAGGAGGAGTTTCCTCGATATGAATGAGCAACTTCTACCATGCAAAGCCATGGACCATATTGGCCTGGGACAATGTACTGCAAAGCACTAAGGTTCTAGATCGGAAATAAGCACCAAGTCTTTATTTGATCTGATGCCAGATTTGGACGTTTTTCTGATTATCCTTTGAGAGAAATCCGACTTTGAACCTGTTTTTTTTTTTGGCCATTTTAAAGTTAGATATTGTAAGGGGTCATTTATGGATTTTAAATACTAATTAATTATCTTAAATTAAAGATAATTAACTAGATATTTAAATTCACTCCACTGCTTGGTGAGATTATTAGTTACTTTAAAATTATCTGGTGTATGCATCTTCATTTTTTTTTTTTGCTAAACAGTATGCATCTTCATGATTATTATTAGTTTTATCCAATTAGCTTATGATAAATAATTAATCAAAATTATTTTTTAAAGAAGCAATTATAATCAATAAATCACAATCACACGTGATCAACCTTAATCATGAGAATGCAAATTAACCACCCAAATTTTGCTTTGGATATAACTTTTAATTTGTTGATTGAATTTTTTTTTTGAAGACATTTGTTGATTAGATTTAAGAACACGGTATAACATTTTGATGGTCAGTGCTTCTAGATTTGTTTACAATTAAGTATTTGGAGATGTAATGGTCAAAATAATGATTTTACCCTTTTTGCAAAGACGATGTTAAATAAATGTTGCAAAATGGAATGTTTACAGTTTAACATCATCATGTACTTTTCAGAAGCTTATTTGCTAACAGTTTAATAAAAAAAACAAAAAATAAATAAAAAAAGCAAAAACCTAGAGGATAAAAGCTTCTGGTCTGCCAGATAGGGCTCTTCAATTAAGCTTCATTTTTTTCAACTAGAAGGCAGACAAGCATGAAAAAAAAAAAGAAAAAATAAACAAACAAAATGAAATTTCAGGGATTAACATTGGAAATTTCAAAGGTGTTCTACACAACGAGAAAGGTGTCTGCGCACTTCGAAGGGCAGCTTGCTGGCAGTGACTTTAAATGTGTTACGGATTTGTTTGCCGCTTGCACTCATTTGTGCAAACGGGGCCAGGTTTTATTAACTTCATTGCTCCAATAGTTTTCATCTGAACAATAATACGATGCAGGCTACTCTTCTTCTCTGCAAACATAACAAGAGATTAATTAATTGCATAGATCTAAAAACCTGTACAACAATAAGGCTACCAAATAATGAACTCACTAGCTTCAGAGGCGACGTTGTTCGGCTCAGCAAACACCCTCGCAGTGGCAGATGAGAGAAACAAAAAGAGAAGCATCGCGATCATGATAATCCTCATGGAAATCTTGGCATCCATTTTGAATGGAAGAGACACCAATTCATACTTCAAACATTACTTGTGTGATATATATACCCATATACACTTCCCAAAGGCAGAGTCCAATCCTCTCTCTTTTTTTTTTAATTTTTTTTTAAATTTTAAATTCAATTAAAAAGTAGTCAATACGGGTGTCTGCTACTACCTTTTCCACTTTTCTTAAACCCCAGCCCACCAGTGCAATTTCCTGGTCACTTCATATTTTTTCTTCTAAAGGGCAAGGGTATCTTTCAAGAGTATTAATTAGTGTGAAATATATAGGGTAAGGATCAAGTTATGCTAACAATATATATATTGTAAGGACACAATTCGAACTCCCGATCCATAATCAAAAGGGAAAGGGCTTGAAAGGCCATTTTACAATAAATTTGTAGAGAGTGAGCTTGAAATCTAAATTCCAAAGGTGGTTTAAACAACAAATAAAAAACGGGCTTTGGGCCCAATGGCACAAATAAGGAATTATCTGTAAGAATATGAATGAAAGCTCCTTCTCGAATACAATCCGAGGATAGTCAGATTATCATATACTATTCTTTCTTTTTCCAAAGAAAAGCCTCTCCCCCTTCCAAATGTCACTTCTCTTATTTATACTTCCTCTTTCTCTCATTCTTATCTTCCACCTCATGGTTATAATGCTGGTTTTAGATACTTGTCCCATCAGATTTTCCTGAAGTCTTCTAGGGTCAGGGGTCAAATTCCAAACCTCATGCTCAGGTCCTATTTCTCCATTAATGCAGCCAGTATATCAATTGCAGAGTCTTTAATGCGGGACGGTGGTAGCAGCTTTACCTTAGATATTCCACCGCCCTTTTTATTATCTTCCACGTGTACCGTGTCTTCCCGAAACCATAAGAATTTCTATAACATAGCCTGGAGATATTAAACCTCTCCTTCTATTACCTCGGCTTTACTATCCGAGGACAAAGTCTTCCTCGGACATAATTATTCATACACTATCACATTATTTTGATGTCCTCGGATTGGGCTTTTAGCCCAAGAGATATTCTTGGGCTGTTCTTTATAAATTACTGGGCCCAATGTCCCTACAATAGCCCCTCGAGATTCTTATTTCTCCAATCTGGGATGAAAAGAGGATCTCGACATCTATCTCCTTTTGTCCTGCAGATATTTGGCAATATTGCTGACAGGGATAATGATTTTTGAACTGCCCATCACATGTTCCCGATGCTTCGGCATGCGAAGCGTCCCTAAATTAAATTCTGGCGTCTTTATGTTCCCCACGTTCAGCGATGTGACACATATCCAACGGTTGAGAATTGCTCTTGGGCAGAGGCGGGAATTCTCCCGCTTCATAATTCCTATTGATATATAAATACTAATTTCTTTCAAATCTTCTCACACACCACAATGCTCCTATAACGTACCTGCCACATTTGCCATCTCCATGTGCTTTCTCTTTTTACCAAATACCCCGTCCGAGGTGACCGTGCCTTTTTTTTTTTTTTAAAGTAAGTTATCCCATACTCTCTCCATTTCTTATCAGCTCTTGTTCTTTTTGTTTTTCTTCATTTCCTTTTCTTTTTCTCTGTACTCCGTTGTCCTCGGCTTAGTCTATTTAGTTTCTTTAACATACCTACACCCTTTTTTTTTTTTTTTTTTAAAAAGGGTAGATTTGCATCCCTAGTGGATTCAAATGAAAAAATAGAGCAATTTAAGGCTAACTACCGAATTTCCTCAAGGGTATCTAATAGGTACTGTACAGAAGATGAGTATTTTGTAAAAAGAAAAATGGGAGAGGTAGTAATCCCGATGATTGCATTCATCGAAGGAGGGATGAGAATCCCAATGGGGACTGTAACTAGGGTTTATCTTAGGGTTTTTAGACTAGCTCTTACCCAGTGCGCCCAAAATGTTTTTAGGATCCTAGGTTCCATAGATACCCTAAATGAAAAGATGAACCTAGGGCTCACTCATCACGATGTGAACTGGGTTTATAACCTCCACTACCTAACAAGAAAAGATGAATATTATCTAAAATCTAGACATCCAGCAATTAGGTTAATTCAGTGTCTGCCCGAATCCAATAAGGGTCTAAAAAACGACTTCTTGATCATATCAGGAGATTGGCACGACGGCTTACCCTGTCCGACAAAGGAGGGGACCCCAAGTGAAGTTTTGGATTTATCTAAAATCCTTAAAAACCACTCCTTTTTATCTTTTTTTTTTAATCTATTTTTACCTTTTTTTTTTCTTTTTTTTGGACAATTCTGCAAACCCACACGCAGCGGATCGTCACCCTCTCCTTGTTGATTTTGGGAGATTGGACAAAATTTTACAAGCCGAAGTTTTCGTGCATACAGACGGCCAACTCCGAGCGGCTCATTTAATCCTCGGCTATGATCTCATTTCCAAAGCTTTCCAGGTGCCGAAGTGTGTGATCAAAGTCAAGGACCCACGTCTTCCCCGGATCAGCGTTGCCGTTGAAGGTTTCCTGCTACCCGAGGGGGCTCCTATTCCTTAGGGTACCCTGGTTACCCAACCCGTACAGCCCCCACAACCCGTTCCGGTTGGGATTCCCTTAATCCCTATTTCAACACAACACATACTTGGTGAAGCAACCTCTTCCCAACCCAGCATAAAGGAAGAAGAAGAGATTGTCGAAGTATCAGATTCTGAGGACGAGTTCGAGGTTTTTAATCAACCCCACTTTCCCGAAGACCGAATTTCTATCCTCGGCACATCCTCTCAAGTCTCACAAGACATCATCCAATAGTCTGATCCTATGGGTATCCAGCACAAGGCCAAGCCGAGTTTAAAAGATGTATTGGAGGCTCAAGCGGGGCCTCAAGAGTTTCCTAAGGAACCTCGCCCTAGGGTCGAAGATAAAGGTGCTGAAAAAGGCCCTGAATCTAGGCTCCCTCCTCCTCCTCCTCCTTCCCAACCTCAGCGTACCAATCCGGCTGACCTTAAAAGAAAACGGGACCAGCAAAAAGGGAAAGAAGTGATGGAGGTAGGAAAGGGATCTCTTCCTAAAGAGCCTTAGATCGAAAAAGGAGGAAAATAGGCCCACACCGTGCAGACGAGGTCAGATAGACGGACTGAATCTCATGTGGCCATACACGCTCCACTCTGGCTCCCTGATATGACTATGGATGACCATGCAGTCACTGTTGACTCATCCATTAGAAATTTTGATAAGGGGACTACTACTTGCGTAGCAGACGCATTGGAGCAAGCTTTGCTGCTCCCCGAGGATATGGGTGAGCTCAGAAAAAAGAGAGACCAGAATGTTTTTATGATTCAGAAGAAGGAACTTGCCCTGGTAAGCATCTCTTCTAAACCTTGTCCATTTCTATTCCTATTATTTCATAAAACTTATAACTTTGTCTTTTTTGTACTGTTGTCTTTCGTTCATAGGCTGTTCAGTCTGCCCATAGGGTAGAAGAGATCGCCATCAGCTCATACAAATCTTTGAAGGCCGAAGAATCAAGGCGCGAAAACGCCCAAAGGATCTCGGACCTACAAAAGAAAAAACTACAAGAGGTCTCAGATAAATTGGTTAAGGCAGAGAGTGAGAAGTTCGGTTTGGAGGCTGCTCTTAAAACAACTGTGAAACAGACCGAGGACCAACGATTGCTACTTAGAAAAACTGATGAGAATCTTGCTGCAGCGCGAAAGCTAGTTGAGGACCTTAAAAAAGATCTGAAGGAGTCTGAGAGGGTAAAAGAGGAGGCTATCAAGAGCAAAGAGAAGGCCCTTCAAGAAAAAGAAGAGGCAGAGAAGGCAAGGGAAGAGGCTGAGAATGCAAGGGAAGAGGCCGAGAATGCAAAAAACCAAGCCGAACAGGAAGGTTATGAGGTTAGTGTGAAGGAGATCACAGAAACCTTCAAGGCCCAAGTCCCTGAGGTATACCGGCATTATTGCCTCCATGTGTGGAACGAGGCACTCTCCCTAGCTGGGGTTGAGGCTTCTTCTACTCTTTGGAAAGTAGAGAGTGTCTACTACCCTCCAGCCATTCGAGCCTCTGACCTTCCTCAAGTTGATGATGATGCTGCCCTACCACAATCTGAGGATAAGGAAAGTGAGCTGGCTGAAGACTCTGCTTTTGCTGAAGATCAACTCCCCAAGCAAGCTGATCCAATAGAAGGAAAGGTACTAGAGGACACACAGCCCTCAAGTGACCTTAATGACCTTTCCAAGGACAAGCAGGGTGATCAAGCGAATCCAATAACCTTGAAGGATGATCCCAAGGGTAAAGGAATAGCTGTTGGGTCTTCGGCGCAGCCTCAGCTTCCTCAAGACCCTAAAGGCCCTTTGAAGATAAAGTTGAAGCAGTGACTATTCTCCTTTCGTCTTTAGCCTTTCCTTTATTTCTACTTAGTGTAATTCTAATAATTCGCAAGTACTTTTGTAATTTCAAAGAATTTTTGAATTTAATGAAAACATAAGTTCTACTTCCTTTGTTTGATTTTCTTTTTTGCTTTTGTTTTGCCTTGATCATACTACTTCATATTTGTTTTGCCATATTTAGAATAGTAATCCTTTTACCCTTATTAGTTTACTAAAGTCAAAGCAGCAACCTGGATTGAATTTAGGCAATAGACATGTTCAACATGTCTGTAAATGCATTAAGTGATGCTCATGGATTTTTATCCATTTATCACTATCTCAGGGAGACTTTAAGATATACGTAGTTGAATTTCATTTAGATGGGGCACGTCTAAGGATCAAAACGTTTATTAGGCTTTGTTCGATACTTAGATAAGGCATATGGTCCAATGATCTAGGCATACCAAGCTTTAGTTTGATACTTAGTGAAAAGAAATGGAATGTTAATTTCCCAAAGTAGATGATCTAAGGACCAGACATAACTAAAGTTCTGTTTAACACTTGATAGAAAATATCAATTTAGATGAGGTATGTGGTCCGAGGATCCAAGCATACCAAGCTTCAGTTTGACACTTAATAAAAAGAATTGAAATGTTAATTTCCCCAAAGTAGATGATCCGAGGACCAGACATAACTAAGGTTCTGTTTAACACTTGATTAAAAATATCAATTTAGACGAGGTATGTGGTCCGAGAATCCAGACATACCAAGTTTCAGTTTGACACTTAGTGAAAAGAATTGAAATGTTAATTTCCCCAAAGTAGATGATCCGAGGACCAGACATAACGAAGGTTCTGTTTAACATTTGATAAAAAAATATCAATTTAGACGAGGTATGTGGTCCGAGGATCCAGGCATACCAAGCTTCAGTTTGACACCTAGTGAAAAGAATTGAAATGTTAATTTCCCCAAAGTAGATGATCCGAAGACCAGGCATAACTAAGGTTCTATTTAACACTTGATAAAAAAAAATATCAATTTAGACGAGGTATGTGGTCTGAGGATCCAGGCATACCAAGTTTCAGTTTGATACTTAGGTAAACGAAGATAATGAACGCAATATAGTGTCAATAAAAATGCCGAAGTGTATTACATTTAATAATAGTACCTTTGTAGGTTATTTACATTCCAGGGACGTTGTACAACATATTCATCTAGATCTTCACGATTATAAGCCCCTATGCCTGCGACCGAGGTAATACGATAAGGTCCTTCCCAGTTGGGCCCCAATTTTCCCCATGCTGGGTTCTTTGTTGTACCCAAAACTTTCCTCAGTACCAAGTCCCCAGGTGCAAGAGGCCGCAGTTCGACATGAGAATCATACCCCTGCTTGAGTTTGTGTTGATAATAAGCTAGTTGAACCATGGCATCCTCTCGTCGTTCTTCAACTAAGTCTAGACTTCTCTCCAATAGATTATCATTGCTGTCTGGAGTGAAGGAGTTCTTCCTTAGTGTTGGGAATCCAGTTTATAGAGGTATTACTGCCTTGGCTCCATAAGTCATGGAGAAGGGTGTTTCTCCTATGGACCTTCGTGGTGTAGTTCGATATGTCCACAAGACATGTAACAATTCTTCCACCCATCTTCCCTTAGCATCACCCAACCTTTTCTTGAGCCCATTAACTATCACTTTATTGACGGCCTCGGCTTGCCCATTCCCTTGAGGGTAAGCTGGAGTGGAATATCTATTCGTGATGCCTAGATCACAACAGTATTTCCTAAAGGCTTTACTATCAAATTGTAGACTATTATCTGAAATGAGAGTATGAGGGATTCCAAACTTGGTGACAATGTTCTTCCATACAAACTTTTTTGCTTCCATGTCACTAATATTTGATAATGGCTTGGCTTCAACCCATTTGGTGAAATAATCCGTTCCAACGAGGTGCCACTGCCTATTCCCTGCTGCTTTTGGGAAAGGCTCAACAAAATCCAAGCTCCATTGAGCAAAAGGCCAAGGGCTAGACAGAGGATTAAGAACACCTCCTGGTTGATGTATGTTAGGAGCAAATCTTTGACATTGGTCGCACTTTTTCGTATAATCCTGTACTTCTCTCTGCATATTGGGTCAGCAATAGCCCTAAGTAAGGGCTCTATGAGCTAAAGACCTTCCTCTAGTGTGGCTTCCGCAAATTCCTTCATGCAACTCTTCCAAACGTAACTCCGTAGCTTCTGGGTGCATACATAACAAATATGGTCCCGAAAAAGAGCGCTTGTATAATTTCTGATTCTCGGACAGCCAGAACCGAGGTGCTTTCCTGTGAACCTTATCTGCTTCAGATTTTTCTTTAGGCAAGATATCATCTTTGAGAAATGTCACAATTGGATCCATCCAACTAGGCCTTGTCCTAATTTGAAGAATTTGAGTGGCGTTATTACTCGTCCTAGTGGATTTCCACAGATCTTCAACAAGGATGACCCAAGGTATGCTTTGCGCCAAGGACGTTGCGAGTGTGGCCAAGGAGTCAGCATGAGTATTCCCACACCTGGACACATGCAATAAAGAAAAGGACTCAAATTTGGATTGCATATACCTGACCTGGGTTAGGTATCCTTGCATTCTTAAATCTCTTGCCTCTAGCTTCCCTTCCACTTGGCCTACCACCAATAGTGAATCCGAGAACATTTGTACCATTTTCCCTCCCATCTTATAAACCATGTTCATTCCAGCGAGGACGGCTTCATATTCTGCTTCATTGTTGGTGGTCGAGAACCCCAATCTCAAATATTTCTCAAAAGTAATTCCCTCAGGGGATACCAAAACTAGCCCTACCCCAGATCCTCTTTGATTTGCTGCTCCGTCAACATATACTTTCCATAACGGAGGCTCTTTATACGAAATCATGCCTACTAATTTTTTATCCATGTCTGATCCTTTAATATACTCTTCTAATGAGGGCTCAGCAAACTCCGCCACAAGATCCGCAATGACGTACCTCTTTATAGAGGTGCGAGGCATATACTTGATATCGAAAGCCCCTAGGACAGTTTCCCATTTGAAAATTCTTCCCGTATAATCCGCACTTCGAAGTATAGACTTAAGAGGGAGTTGTGTTAGGACAACAACTATATGAGACTGAAAGTAATGGGGAAGCCTTCACGTAGCATGCACCACCGCCAAGATCGCTTTCTCCAGTGGTAAATAATTCACCTTGGCTTCATGCAGAGACTTGCTTACGTAATAAACTGGCCTCTGTACATTATCATCATCCCGTATAAGAACCAAACTAACTGCATGATTAGCTACTGCAATATATGCGAACAAAACTTCATCAATTTCTGGCCGAGACATAACGGGTGGTTGCGAGAGATATTCTTTAAGTTGTTGAAAAGCCACCGCACACTTCTTGGTTCATTCAAAACCCTTCCATTTATTTAACAACTAGAAGAAAGGCCTGCATCTGTCCGCAGACTGAGAAATAAATCGGTTGAGGGCAGCAATCATTCCTGTTAGTCTCTGAACCTCTTTAGGATTTCGTGGTGGGTGTAAGTTGCTAATGGCCTTGACTTGAGCAGGATTGACCTCAATTCCCCGGTGAGTTATCATATAGCCTAGAAATTTGCCTGACCCTACACTAAAAGAACATTTAGAGGCATTCAGCCGCAGTTTGTACTTTCTCAACATTTGAAAATTGTTACTCAGATCTTCCAAATGCGTAGAAACTGCTTTACTCTTTACCACCATGTCATCCATATATACCTCGATAGTTTTTCCCAACTGTGGCTCAAACATCCTCGTCATCATCCTTTGATAGGTAGCCCTTGCATTTTCCAAACCAAAAGGCATCACCTTATAATGATAATTTCCTGTAGGAGTGACAAATGCAGTCCTTCCCTGGTCCTCCACAGCTAAAGGTATTTGGTGATAACCTTGGAAAGCGTCAAGAAAACTCATCTGAGGATGCCCAACAGTAGCATCCACCAACTGATCAATTCGAGGCATTAGGAAAGAATCCTTTGGACGAGCTTTGTTTAAATTTGTGAAATCCACACAAACTCTCCACTTTCCATTATTCTTCTTTACCACCACCATATGAGCTAACCATCCAAGATAAAAAACTTCTTTGATAGCACCCGCCTTTTTGAGTTTGAGCACTTCCTCCTTAACAGCCTCAGAATGCTCTTTGGAGGATCGCCGAGGTGGTTGCCTACTCGGTACCACAGCTGGATTGACATTTAAATGATGACAAATAAAACTCGGATCGACCCCCGGGGCTTCGTAAGCATTCCATGCAAATACATCCATATTTCTCTTTAAAAACAAAATCAGCTCTGTCTTCTCCTCCTATGGCAGTTGAACCCCCACCTAAAAGAACTTTTCAGGGTCATCATCTATGAGAACCCTTTCCAATTCTTCACATGCAGGTTCATCTACCTTGGTTGTGGCCAAAGACTTTGATTGCTACGACTTTCCGCTAGCCGAGGCCGAGGACTGCGGTTCAGGTTGATGCAGAATTGCAGCCGTGACACACTGTCAAGCCACAGACTGACTCCCAAGAAGCTCCACCACCTAATCTCCAGAAGGAAATTTAACCTTGACATGCAAGGTTGAGGAAACGGTACCTAAAGCATGCAACCAAGGTCTTGCCATAATAGCTGTATAGGGAGAATAGGCGTCCATTACGATGAAATCTACGTTTACCACCTCTGGGCCTGATTGTACAAGCAGCCTAATTTGTCCATTTAGTATGACAGCCTTTCCCTCGAAGCTTATCCAGGGAGAGTCATAATCCATAAGATCTTCAAGCTTTAAATTTAACCCTTTAAATAGGTTAGGGTACATGATATCTGCGCCACTGCCTTGATCGACCATCACACTCTTCACATCATAATTCCCTATTCTTAGGGTAACAACTAAGGCATCATCGTGTGGCTGGATAGTCCCGATTTTGTCCTCTTCTGAGAAACCCAAAACTGGTAGGATATTCGCCTTAATCCTCTTCGGCTGATCCCTTGATTCCTCGGCCAAGGTCCGAGCCACAGACATCACCCTAAAAGGAGTTGAGCCAGTCCTTCCAAGTGCTGCAAAAATAACATTGATTGTACCTAAAGGAGGC